>NW_003215793.1:166843-171807 GCF_000006405.1 Perkinsus marinus ATCC 50983 | reverse complement strand
CAACTTCGTCATCGTAATTGGTATATTCAATCAACATGTGCTACCACTGGTGATGGCCTCTATGAAGGTCTCGACTGGCTCAGCAAAACTCTTAGCAAGGCTTAGTGGTGGAGTTTGTGAACTCGGCGAGTATCTCTACGAAGCCAAATATTGATCCTATCAACTCTGGTGCCTCTGGTGCTACTCATTGTTGGTATGCAACCCTGTATGGTTTCGTGTGTCTCGGTTCTCCGATCAGTAGTAGCATTTTCAGCGTCGTCAAGAAACCACACGAGAGTTTGCGTTTAGTTGTTGTAGTTCTGGAAACACCCTGGGCAACATGGGCATGACACTGAGCTCGCTATTCCAAAACCTCTTTGGAAAGAAAGAGATGAGGATCCTAATGGTCGGCCTGGACGCCGCTGGTGAGTACAAGTCCAAGTCTAAAGAATTGTTTTCATCATTTCGTTGTAGGTAAGACTACAATCCTGTATAAGTAGTGGGTTTGGGAAGTATAAAAAATCATTAGAAAAACAAACTCGTATTTCTAAGAATATATTTTTGACTTGTCGATGGTCTTGAGTGAAGAGAGTCTTTGTTATTCATATATGCCACGTATGTATTACATCGTCACTCAACAAGAGCGTCACTTAAGAGAGTTTTTACACGTGTTACATCGTCACCTTTCTACCCGAACAAGAACGTTTTCAATGCAGTAGATAGATGAGGTTACATGTTGTTTTTACACGTGTTACATCGTCACTTTTCTACCTAAACAAGAACGTTTCCAATGCAGTAAATAGATGAGGGCACATGTTGTTTTAACACTATGTGTTGGGAAATATGAAAATGGTCAACCACATGTGTTGGTGGCAATATGAATTTTGGAAGACTCTCGTTAGTTTCTGTACAGTTCTCGTACATATCCTACGCTCAGCTGAGGAGTGCGAAAATTCGTTTTCTAAAAATGGTCTTCCTTATAAGTTCATATTATTATATATTTTTATATTTATTTTTTCCGAGTTCTGCAACAAAGGTGACAATCCATATTTGGGGATGAAAATTCAAAGTTGTTCGTCTCAATCTGTAACTCCTACTCCCCATATGTTCAAGTGAAATAAACAGCGTTGAATGTGTTATACCTCCCCGAGCTCGCAAGTGTGGAAAAATGTGCACTTAGTCAACCACATGAGTTGGTGAAAAAATGAAAACTCTGAGGAAATTTTAGGAAATTCTTATGGGCCTGTTTACACTTCTACCCGAAATTTTGTGACCAGTGAGGAAATTCCTGAGCTCGAGGAAAGTGAACATATATTTCAGCACTCGAGCTCGCCTCCCTTTCCCCTCAAATGTTTTATTAAGATAATACAATACGATACACGAAGGGTGTTGCAAATTTCCTCAAAACCATACACTGTTCGCATTCGAGTTCAGCAAACTGAAACGTAACCCCACAAGAAAGAGGGCGACTGCTCTTGGAAAAAATTTATTATCAGCTACGGTACAGGTTTTACAAAACCAGACTTGGGTCAGATCCAGAACGTTGGTAGCATCTTCCATCGCGGATTTCAAGTTTCTAGAGGCTATCGAAAGACAGTCCCCTTGTAGTGAGCAGCAATGTTGTAATATATGTTCGCTTTCCTCAACTGCATCGTTCACCATGGGAGTCTGCGCACGATTTCGGGGAGAAATACTCATTAACCAACAACGTCTCGATTTCCCAATATTCCCATATCTTGGCATCATTGAGCAAGTGAATATTTTCCCACACAGCAAGTGGCCTTTCTGACCGTCATAATGGAGTTTCACAACAACCCGTTTTACGTGCAGTGGCGTAAAACTCGGTGAAAAACGCGGTGATATGCAGTAGTCGTGAAACATGTTTTTCACTAGTGTTTTCATATCACTAGGGTGGTGAAACTCCACTGTTCACTGACAAACTCCAACACACCAAGACAGATATAAATGACTGTTATAGGCAATATACCGAGAAAGGGGAATCGTTACTATTGGAATTTGACAAACGCCATACAGTGGCAAACTACGGTTCGGCCAACCTCGCAGGACTTGCATGATCATTTGAGTTCGTCCGAGCCGCAAGTAAATTCATTTGAGGTGAAACTTGTATCACTAGAACGACCATTGCAAATATAACACATATCGCTTCCGTCACTGCACCGTAAACTCCCTTCAGAAGCGCCTAAAAGAGCAAAGTTGATGTCGTTTCCATATAGTGGAGTCATCCAGCTCTCAGAAATAACGTTCCTAAGATCCCGCTGAGACTAGGAAAAATGTTCCCAGTGAGCGATTATAATGGGGAAAATCGGCCGAAAATTGGCCGAAAATATGTTCCTAGCCGTTTTGAATGTCCAAAATTCGACTCCAGTTTTACGTGAAGTGGCGTAATACTCCATGTGAAAAAAACGCGATATTCTCGCTATACACTAGACGTAAAATATGTTTTCTACTATTGTTTCGCATATCACAAGCGATAACTATACTATGAAATAGTTTTATAATATTTACTATATACCACTAAATGACATTGGAGTTTCACAACCCGTTTTAAGTGAAGTGGCGTAAAACTCCACGTGAAAAACCGCGATATTCTCGCTATACACTAGTTGTAAAATATGTTTTCCACTATTATTTTCCATATCAGGGGTGAAACTATATTATGAAATAGTTTTATATTATAGACTATGGAGTTTCACCCGTTTTACGTGAAGTGGCGTATTACTCTGTGAAAAATGCGATATTCGCGGCCTGTAGTAGTCGTGAAATATATTTTTCACTAGTGTTTCTCATATCACTAGGGTGAAGCTCCTATATCCTATATACTACTAAATTTCATTATATTAACATTTATATATATTGGAGTTTCACAACCCGTTTTACGCGAAGTAGCGTAATACTCCATGTGAAAAACATCGCGATAAGAAGTGGGTTGAAAATACTTGCCGATTTACACTGGACAAATCACCCCGTTGCACGTAAAACATCTCACGTGTCAAACGCGTTATTCACTGCTCACATGCGTTTTTCGCCAAATTGAATGTGAAATATGTTTTTCACATCACTAGGGTGAAATTCCATTATTATATATTAATACCAGTGGCATTGAATATGACCTACTTCGCATAGCTACTGCGCACGATGCATGTGTTGTTCTGTGCTGTTGTGTTGCACAGTACTTGTGAGGAAATGTTGTACACAAGTGTCTTCTGTAATTTTAGGTTCTTGTGATACTTGTCTCCCTTGCTAGCCTAGCATATACTGCGCACGGTGTATGTGTTGTTCTGTGCTGTTGTGTTGCACAGTACTTGTGAGGAAATGTTATACACAATTGTCTTCTGTAATTTTAGATTCTTGTGATACTAGTCTCCCTTGCTAGCCTAGTGTATACTTTATGACTACTGTATTGATCATACGTTAAGAAGCACTTGTTAATAACTCTTGCTGAGTTATCTAATCCTAACAGTACTCAAGCCTATCCATCTGTGACCACATATTGTTCACAATAGGTGGCATCGAAGATAATTCGGAGACAAACTATCACCAAAATATTCAAAAAAATCTACGACCGATACGAATGATATATATTTCTATTACAGATACCCATATTCATATATATTCATATTTAGTTATTTTTATCTATAACCAGGTGTATTATATTTATATTTATAGGTTAACGTATATCTTATTATTTATTAACAGCTGGTTTATTTATTATATACTAGGCCTTCTCGGAGAAGGGGCGGAGCTCGGCATCTGGGTTCGATTCCCATGCCTGGCGTTTTTCTGCAAAAATATGTTTTTTGCACGGAAATCTACATGGTCCGGACGGAACCCTAATTTCGTATTTTTACTAGTATCCCCAGAGCGAGAGCTATCGAATGGTGTATAGCATGTGATCATAACCTCTCTAGATCGAACTGGATAATTTGTACGCACGCACGCACGCACGCACGCACAAAGTGTTAGTAAAGTGAGAGAATACGCTCCGCTCGCTTCGCTCGCTCCGCAATTTATTAACTAATCATAAAATATATTATATATACTACTAATCATATATCTTTACTATTTAAGCAAACGATCCCGAAACTCACCAAATCACTTTGGGACCACGGCTGCGTATTTATCATCATAAAAAGGGATAAAACGATTCCCCAGGTCTGAGAAAAAAAAATTCAAATCCTAGAAATCAGTAAAATGATAAAACTTACGCCCGCCAAAATGATGGCTCCAATAATTCCTCCTCGAAATTGCCGTCCAAACGCCGTACCTTACGAACAGACCTCGATGGAGTTTCACAAACCGTGATATGAAAAACACTGCTTAGCGTGAATATCGCGTTTTCCACCGAGTTTTACGCCACCTCACGTAAAACGGGTGAGACTCAGCACGTTGTCAACTTCATGTGTTGGTGACAATATGAAAATTCTGCGAAAATTTATGGTTTCTGCACACTTCTATCTCCAAATTCGTGTATAAACTCCTGTTATCATTGAGGAAACTCCTGAGCTCAGTAGCTGAGGAAAGCAAACATATATTCCTACTCCAACACTGTGTTCACCCCTGAGCTCAGTAGCTGAGGAAAGCAAACATATATTCCTACTCCAACACTGTGTTCACTCCTGAGCTCAGTAGCTGAGGAAAGCAAACATATATTCCTACTCCAACACTGTGTTCACTCCTGAGCTCAGTAGCTGAGGAAAGCAAACATATATTCCTACTCCAACACTGTGTTCACTCCTGAGCTCAGTAGCTGAGGAAAGCAAACATATATTCCTACTCCAACACTGTGTTCACTCCTGAGCTCAGTAGCTGAGGAAAGCAAACATACATTCCTACTCCAACACTGTGTTCACTCCTGAGCTCAGTAGCTGAGAAAGCAACATATATTCCTACTCCAACACTGTGTTCACTCCTGAGCTCAGTAGCTGAGAAAGCAACATATATCCTACTCCAACACTGTGTCACTC
>NW_003215793.1:165601-166743 GCF_000006405.1 Perkinsus marinus ATCC 50983 | reverse complement strand
TATATCACCCTTTTATGAAATCGTTGAGCCCTATCGTTGGAGCGAGCAGCCACGTGATGAGAAAAGATGCCGCGGCAGTATTACCAAGTCCCCGCAGATAGTAGACGGCCAAGCCCATACACCTAAACCAGTATGGAAATATATGTTAGCTTTTCTCAACTGAGCTCGTAGGTTTCCTCACTATTTCATAAAAAAAATCACACGATTTTGGGTATAAGTATACAAAAATCACACGATTTTGGGTATAAGTATACAAAAATCACACGATTTTGGGTATAAGTATACAAAAATCACACGATTTTGGGTATAAGTATACAAAAATCACACGATTTTGGGTATAAGTATACAAAAATCACACGATTCTGGGTATAAGTATACAAAAATCACACGATTTTGGGTATAAGTATACAAAAATCACACGATTTTGGGTATAAGTATACAAAAATCACACGATTTTGGGTATAAGTATACAAAAATCACACGATTTTGGGTATAAGTATACAAAAATCACACGATTTTGGGTATGAGTATACAAAAATCACACGACTTTGGGTATAAGTATACAAAAATCACACGATTTTGGGTATAAGTATACAAAAATCACACGATTTTGGGTATAAGTATACAAAAATCACACGATGTTGGGTATAAGTATACAAAAACCAACGATAATTCCTCAAAATTTCCTCAAAATTTCCATATTCCTAGCAACACATGTAGTTGACCATGTGCATATATTGCCGCACTGACCTCAACACAAACGACAACAATCGAAACTGATGAAAACTGATGCGCTCTAGTGAAAAACATATTTCACGATTTCGCGTAAAAGGTACCGCGGGCAGAATTAACAACAATTGTTGATCGACAGAAGCGATATGTAAATTCATAGAAAAAAAAAGGAAAATTCAACTTCACTATTGAAATTTCGAGCGCTCAAACAGCCTCAAAAAACAGACCATCTTAGTCCTGCTACAGTGCTGAGTGCCAATTTGATATGTGTGTTTTCTATTCCGGGATTAATGATAGTGAACAACTTGTCGCTATCATAGTCTCGAAAGGTTACTTTTATCACATCACATGTTCATACCAATGTTCACATTGTTTATGCGATATAGTTTCACATCGATTCTTATTAATCT
>NW_003215793.1:162522-165501 GCF_000006405.1 Perkinsus marinus ATCC 50983 | reverse complement strand
GTTTTTGTTGGAACCGACGACTTCGCTGGCAGTACCGGGACTTTTGGTGGATGAGCTGGCAGACTTCGCATCGGCTACCTCCGTCATAGTGGTTGTTTCGGACTCTCCGTCGAGTCCCCCATATGCACACCTTCTCAATAGTTCGTCGGTCAGCTCCAGGACCGCCTCGAGCACACCCACAGTACTAATACCCATGTCGACACAAACATTCGACGCTTTCTCAGCCAAGTCGGGGAAAACTTCGCGGAAGAGGTCGGGCGTGCTGGACGTGGTAGAAATATAAAAACAATCTGCAACCAGCTCACGTAAATCGTAGCATGACCCAATACTCGTCTAGCCGAATTCTGTGGCGGAGTTTCTGCCTAGCCTGGCACGCTAAGCTAAGGTCCTCAGCTCGGGCACCGAGCCTCGGTGGAGAACACGGTGTCGCAGTCACTGTCTCTAGGGCAACGAGAGATTGAGCGGACACGGAGGCAAGTCGACGAGTGGTCAGCCACGCGAGGCGGCCGTCCTAAACTCGTAGAGCCACTCTAGCCCGATCAACTCTGGGTATCAGCTTGGTCTAACCCCGAGACAGAGACGCACAGAACCCAGGTCTCATGATGAGACTAACATCCCGCCGGGATGATCCCGGCAGGGCTACTACTCGAGACCACCTCGAGAGTCACGACAGCTTCCGCTTGTCGTTCTTTACCCCACCATCCAGCCACTAAGGGAGTGACTCAATCATGGTGTCAACCATGTGATATTGTTATCAACAATTCGTTGACGTCCCAATGGTTCGGACCCTACGTCATAGGTCGGTGCTGTAGGGATAGCGATCCCAGCCTATATTTGACCTGCCACTTCAGGGCGGCACATGACTGGGCCACGTTGGTTCCCTACCAAGTCCCAGTCAGTGCTTAAAACACAACATATTAAGTGAAACCGCACAATGATGGAAAAATTAGTCTTAAACCTGCCACTTCATACACGATATTCGATGAACCTGAAGAAAAGAAGCAAATGGATGAAAGGAAAGAACCAAGAAGACTGAAAGGAAGAAAGAAAGAGGAAAAAAAACTAAACACCGTCACACCCAAGATAGCTCGTCTGATGCCTAACTAAGAGTGCTTGAGGGTTTCCAACAGGAATTCTCAAGCACTCTGGGGGAACTTTCTCTGTTCTTGGGTGTATGTTCCGAAGGTGATCAGACTGGATCACTGCTTTAGCAACGACTTGACGTCTTGCTTTTCTCTTGAAATTCCGTCATCTGTCTTTCGGCTATCCGTGAACTTGCTCTCTTGGGAGACCTTCACTCCCGTTGGAGTAGATTGATCATCGACGATACCACCGTTGATGATTTCCATGATGGAAACAAAGGGGGATCAGTGTTATTCGACAGCTTACGACGTTGTAGATAGTGGGCCGTGCACCATGGGCCACACTGATTCCCAGCACACGCCGTCTCTCGAAAGTCGACCATCCGGGTTTTGGTACCGTTGAGGGTGAGGCGAACTCTGACATAGGTTCTCCTCGTTGTCAAGATAGTAATATTACTATGGCGTAACGTTAAGACTTCGCCCAATCTCAATGTGAGAGAGAAAGCCAATAGACATATGGCCTTCACCATGTCGTTGGTAGTGCCATAAGTTGTCGGCAGATAATAGAGCTTCTTTAAAGCTATGAGGGGGATGAGGCCTGCGCGTTTTGGGGGAGAGCGGACCGGAGTTAATCGGTCGGCTGCGGCTAACGCTCTCGAGACTCTGACTGCGTCCGAAGCCGATAGAAGATCATGCCCCGCCGTGATAGCCGAGGTTCGGACTGCTGAAACGTACGAGCGAATGGTGGAAGCTTTTAAGCATCCTGTCATTGTCAACATTCTGATGAACGTCTCGAGTTTCTCCCCTGTGGGGGGAAACTGGCCACCAAAAGATACCACCGAAGGGGAGTAGCATAAGACTCCTGGGTTGTGTGTTTGATGGAACACTCTCTGAAGCATCGGTTCAAAGTCGCAGCTTCTGTTGAACCTTCCGCTGGTTCGACTCGAACCGTTCGAGCGCCTTCAAGCGTAAGAGACGATCCTCAGTGTGAGATGACATAAAGAATGTAAATGAAGATCCTAACTGAGAGCCTGGAATTCCCAGGCTAGAGCACAACGCAAGATACGGGCCGAGTGGAACTGTCGGGTCACAGCACTATAGTGATTCATACTACGAGCTAACCTTTGTGCTCGGGGTACTGTGACAGTCTGCCCCTGACAGAGAACGTAGGTTGCTCACCGCATCCGCTTACCATGGTATAAAGTGCCACCGCCGAGGTACATAGTGTAGAATGGTGTCACGTTGGTTGCGACTTGAGAAATCACAGACGACATTAGTAGTTGATGGGATAAAGGAGGCAGAAACCGATGCCTCCCACATTTCGATAGACGACAACAAGCGTTGGAGCACTTGAGATGAGGACTTCCACTTATTTATGACGTGGACCATCGCCAAGTTATCAAGAAAAAGATGGATCCTAACTGGTCCACTATCTTGGTAAGTAGAATCCCAGGCTAAAATGGACTGCACCTCTGTCACTCCTTTGACGGCAGCTATGAGTTCTAGAGTGTTGATGTGCTTCGACTCTAGTTGATCCTCCTGGCCTTCGGTACAATACGAAGCCACGGACTGCCATAATTTAGTATCGTCCAAATTATGTAGATGGAACCACCACATAGTATCGTTCACCAAAGAGAACGATTTCGTCATTGTATTGCCGCATATCTCGCAAAGGACGCCTCCGAGCCCTTCTAGGGAAGCGTCGGTGAAGACTGCGAACCGTCGTGCAGTTCTAGCTGGGACAAGCACACCTGGGAACTGCTGTAGTTCGTGAGTGAAGAAGGCAATGCTGTTCTCAAAAGCTGCGCCTGGTCGAATAGATCTCAATCCATACTTGTTTGCAACTGATGCAGTTGCGAATAAGGGGGCCAACCATCTCTTCCATGCTCGCCGTAGT
>NW_003215793.1:153090-162422 GCF_000006405.1 Perkinsus marinus ATCC 50983 | reverse complement strand
AGCTAACATATCATCACGATGAATATGTACATAGTTACACTCGTTACATAAGAGAATACACATTTCACGGAGCATCTCGACTGACCATCGGGGACGTTGAGCAGAGGCGTTTCCAGATCGGGAATCCCCGAGCTGCTTCTTCCCTTCAGCATTTACAAACGTATAGGAGGAAGGGTTCAGACGTCTTTGCGGGCTTTCTCCCTCGCGGCTAGTCTAGTCCAGCCCAGTCTAAGCCCCAGATAGGCATGTGTGCCGTTCTTTCAGTGCGCGCCGCGCACAAACCATGTTGTGCGGCGCACAAATGGGAGCCATATTTAATCGAAGATGATATTGTTATTGCCGCGTCGTGGAAACTGTTCATTCATTGGCTTAGCGAACGACGGGACAGTCAATCACTTGCGATATTAGCTGATTACTAAGCGTGTCGTCGAAACGTGACGTGGAATTGAACGAGTCTACTTGTTCGGGGTGTCTCATTGTGGACGACCACACTGTAGACTCTACAGTAGTTCGCTTCAGTATAGCGAGCTCTGTAGCTAGCTCTACAGTAGTTCGCTTCAGTATAGCGAGCTCTGTAGCTAGCTCTACAGTAGTAGCTTCTGTAGACTGAGTCAGAGTGTAGAGTCTACTAGACTCTTCAGTAGTCTACAGTGTAGTTCATCAAAGGGGAAGTTCACTGAAGTTCAATCAACTTCTTCAGCTGATAGTTTTCGTCGAAATGTTCATCACTTCCGCTGTGCAGTATCTCGCCTACCTCGCTATCGTACTAGACCACGGAGTCTTCGGTGTCGACCCTCCTAATATCCAACGTGTCAAGAAGATTCTTCCTGAGAAGGACTTCGAGTACCTATTCCCCCACCGCAATAGACAGGCAGGACCGAAGCCGTATACCTACTCCGGCTTCCTCGCTGCGGTGGCCAAGTTCGACGAGTCCTGCAATGAAGCTCACGGGGGTCTAGACTTGGATACAGCATTCAAGAAAGAACTCTCCATCAGTTTCGCTCACTTCACTCGAGAAACTGGAGAGAACAGTGGCTGGGGGCCGGTCCCTCGCGGACGTCAAGGTCTCTCCTTCCCCAGCGAAGTCGGGTGCACCGCGGCTGCATGCCCGTATTGTTCATCGAATTCCGAGTATCCATGTCAGAAAGGTCAAGGCTATTATGGTAGAGGTGCACTATTGTTGGTTCCTCACAGCGAATGAAGGCAGAAGCGATCGCCATTCGGAAATGCTCATTCTCTCAAACGGCGGTTATAGAAACAAGTATGCGACTCTGGAGCTTCATGTCCTCTGGAACGACTCGGTTCCTGTCGATGTTGGCGTCTGAGTGGATGGGTATACAATTCGACGCATCGACTTAGATGATGGTTCAAAAGTCAATCTAGGATTTTATGGCCCCAAGGTTTATTTCCCCTGTTGCAGGAAGAACTGAGTCATTCAGAATGACGTATTCTTAACAATAGACGACGTCCCTTGTGATTAACAACCAGGAGCTCCCTCAAATTGAGGGTGCTAGTCGCCACTCTAGCACGCAAAATAACTTCTCCTATAACGCGTATTCTGCAACGAGATTTAACTGTCACCAAGCTTAGTCCCGGGAGAGGTTCGTCAGTTAGTTCATGTCATCTCAAAGTTTTGAGTTGAGTTTTTCTTCGAGAGCTCAACAAATTGAGTTGAGTCACCAAGTTGAGAACCAAGCTGACTCGACTTGCCTCGGGCAAGTTGCCTGCGAGGAAGGTATTCGAAACTTTCGAATCGAAAGATGGCACGTTCAGACTTGAGTGATGTTCGAAGAGTAAGGGCCATCTATCAAGCAGAGGGTAGCGTCTACTGGTACATAACAAGCCTATCTAGTTTGCATTGCAAACTAACTAAGGAACTAGAATCTAGTTACTAGATCAAGAAACTAGAGGATATATCGGCTCCAAGGTAGGGAGAGAGAGGCCCAGCATCGGATTATGTTGCATTGGAAACCATCGCACCATTTCTCGGTGATGCGAGCCTGGGCAATCGGGATATCAATCATTCGTAGCTCGATCTGATGTGTTGGTAGAGCACTTTGGTTCTATCCTAAATACCTAGATTCGATTTAGGCTTCCGTCCTATCAACAATCAAACTCGAATGATGGCTAACCCAGTTGCCACTCTCTCCCAATCTCCTGTGTACAGGCGGCTTCATCCGATGATGTGCTCTCAACTCCGAGTTGGTAAAAACACTCAGTGAGTTCTATTGCTGGATAGTTTGGCATCAGTGAAAGTGTTGACCAGTTCTGGAGGTTCTCCGGGGGACGGGGCGGATCATTGAATTTCAAGAGCCGAATTGGACATACGAGTAATCATAGTTGTCTATCGCTCTCAAAAGCCTCGGAAGGTTACTACAATTACATCTCATCTCATTGCTTTGATGTAAGACTACGCATTTCGATGTTTATGTTTATGCAATGTATCGTGCTATCGCATGATTAACGTGAATATCAGCTCAGGAGGGAACATGTACCCCGGGAGGTAACCTCCTGTCATTTATGTTCGCGGAACTCGGTAAAGCAAGGATATTTTCCCCTTAAATGCCGTTGTTTTCCTATCCTGTTGCTATCATGACGAACCGACCCTTCCAGCTCTCGTGATAACTGGTCTGACCAAACAGAATGGATCATTAGTATTCAGAAATCTGCATTGTCATCATACAACTGCTCAAATGACCCATTTTGCACTTCGCGGAAAACCTTGAAACGCACGGGCATCAGACTCAATACGAACTCGGCCAAGTTTACTGTAGTGCAGTATAGAAGTAGGGTGATCGTTGCACCGAATAACGAAAACGCTGCACAGATTTGAAGGAGCGATCCAAGATCTGATTCAACGCTAAGACAGATGATTCCGAAACCCGCGAGAATCTGAAGAAGATGCTCCGTAAACCAAGTTAGTGCAAGCTGATGAACTCACCAGTATGGTGATGGCGAATTTCAGATTCGACCTCAATGAGTTTCCGAAGGCGTCGCAGAGGTGACGTGCCCGTTCTCGGTTGACTGGTGGAACATTACAGCGGTGCCTCAAGAGAATAATAACCCAGCATGTGGTTGAGCGCCTCTCACGCTGCTAGACTCGATGTAGAGACCGGCTTGGGTTCATTTGATCGTCCGAAAATCTCTGGGACTACGTCCTGATGAAGTGAATCACTTGCTTTGTAGCGTGACATGAGCTACTTGCAGTTCAGCTGTAGTGGCTTGATGCTCAATATTCCCCTCGACTGAATACTTCTGTTTCACGAGCCGGGTTTTCTTTTTTTTGAGTTTCCTTCGCGATTCCATGCCTGAGTGATGCACCCTAGCATGATCGACAGTAGTGGTCGTGCTTTCACCACTTCTTTTGTTCTCTTCATCTCTATTACTCCCAGTGAGACACTTGCCTTCAAGGTCTTCTAGTAACTCGTCAATGCGGCACCTACAACGGAATCTCAAGTCGCGTTAGAGCGCTCAACTCCAACTGATGACAGATCACAGCGATCTGATCACCTCAGTCGGTTGTGAGCCTCATCGGCAGTTAGCGGCTGCTGTGCTTCTTGATCTATCCTGAAGCATTCGCGTGCCTTGTGTGAATTCTTTAAAGCTCAGAGCTCGATAATTATCATACTCCCGAGACTGAAGTGTGTAATTGACTGTAAACTGATCGTCAGTAGCGCCAATCCCTATTCGACGACAAAAACCTGCGCTGCAGATTCTGCAGCTTCACCAGTTTTGTATACCAAAAGTTCAGTTCACTCGACGTTATCGGACTAGTTAGTGTCCGACCAGACCGCTTATTCTTAGGACTCTTCTCCCAGGTCCGCTACTAACATGAATGCTTACCCGTTAATTCGTGTCACTGCCTCTTTTTTAGAGGTCTTTGTAATTTCTGTGGGAGGGTCTGCCACTTTTTGAGAAGCCTTTGTAATTTCTGTGGGAGGTTTTGCCACTTTCCTAGAAGTCTTTCTAGTTTCTGTGGGAGGTTCTGCCACTTTTTTAGAAGTCTTCGCAATTTCTGTGGGAGGTTCGGCGAGTTCTCTGGAAGCCTTTGCTGTCTCTTTGAAAGTCTGGGCGAGTTCTCCAGAAGTCTTTGCTGCCTCTTTGGAAGGTTCGGCCACTTCTGTGGAAGTCTTTGCAACTTCTACCGGAAGCTTAGCCACTTCCTTAATAATCTCCGTCACTTCTGTTGGCAATCCACCGACTTCTTTGGACGTTATTTTTACTTCCTCGCGAGGTTCGGTCAATTCCCTAGAAGTTTTCGTCATTTCCGTGGGAGCTTCGGCCACTTCTGTATGAATTCTTGCCGCCTCTGCGAAAATTTCTGCCATTTTCTGCGGCCTTGGCTCAAACGGATCAGCGTCACGTTCATATATTCGTATCAAACCTTGCAGAGTAAGATCTTCTGTTTCTTTGAGTGATAGTATTTTTTCAATCCGTTCTATGAGCTCGCGTTCTGTGGGAGTATACCTACGTCAACAGAGGAGTACCACTCTTGATTTTCCCCGTCACCAACCATCGTATAATCAGCGATTTCAACATCAATTTCAGTTGGCCAGGATGTATGTTGCTCTGTGAATCGGAGGAAATCAGGTATGCAAATTTAATCTGCAACAATTCAGGAATGCATTGAGGAATACAAATGAATGAGTACTTGTTCCGGACGGGGAACTCGTGTCATAACTGACAGACACGCAACGACCTGAAGAATCACGGTCGGAATTTTCCACTCGACTTGTGTATTCTCACCCATAGTCTAAAGTCGATTGACCATTCTCCAGTTGATGCTTTCACACCGAAGAGCTTTGCAGCGCGTGTGAAAAGGTCCTCGGAACCTGGGAACAGTAGAGGAAGTGGTGACCTCGCAATGCTGGACATCAACATGTTCAGCGATGTAAGCCAAACTCAAGTGAGATATACATCGAGTTTTAAGAGCTCACTAAAAACAAGGAGAGAAATTCCCTCCCGCTATTTGTATGAAGTTATAGTAACCAGGAAGCAACTCAGTATCCTACTATTTTGAGTGACGCGAGCGAAACTCAAGTGAGATTTACATCAAGTTTTCTCTCCCACTATCTGTATCAAGTCATAATGATCAATAAGCCACTCAGTATCCTCCTATGTTGAACGATGCGAGTAAGGCTCAAGTGAGATGTACATCGAGTCTTTTCTCCTGCTATTTGTATCAAGTCATGGTAACCAATCAGCCACTCAGCGGCAGCTGCACCAGTCGGTCCAGGTTCTTCGAGGAGTGACGCCCGGAGTGACCCTAGCCTGACGTTCAAACGCGCTTTCGAAATTTGTGACCAGACCTCAATTTTATACTTCTTATAATACTCCTTCAGAGCTCTGACAACATCGCCACTCGTCATTTGGTGGTTGAAAATAGATCGAGTGAATTCTTCCAGGATTTCAGCATTGTCCCAGAGAACTAAGCATCACAGATTTGAAGATGGTATCTTAGGTCATCGAGAGTCTCTCGATATCATTCTGGTATTATGTATTGGCGTTTCTAATGGATTTCCACCCGTCTTACGTGGAGACTCCACGTGAACCACTCCACGGTGGAGTGGCGTAAACCTCCCATGAAAAACGCGGTATTCGCGGTATGCAGTAGTCGTGCGATACATGTTTCACTAGTGTTTTTCATATCACGGGTGAAACTCGAGTATATCTATTTCTATTCAATTTTCATTATCAGACATTACAAATATATTGTTATTTAGCTCTAATATTGAAGTATTTTATATGAATACTATACCTATTTCCTCTACTCAGTAGAGTCTACTGTGCGAACACGTTATAGGATTTACCTACTAGGTTCTGTGAAACACGAGTTCGACGACTCTGCAGCACGTCGAGCCTGACACGCAGTTGAGCTGTGTGTCAATTTCATCGTAGGACGTCACCGTTTTCTTCCCATGTGGTGGAGCACTCAATGGCTTCGGTATGGAGATGGGGGCATCTCTGGGAATACTGGGCGCCGCGGGTAGCTGTGATGCCTACGGGCAGTGCAGGAACATTATATTCCTAACACATGCATCAGCGTTGGAATATATGTTCGCTTTTCTCACCTGAGCTCGAAAGTTTTTTCACCGATTAGAAAGTTTATAGACGAATTCGGGTAGGAGTGTACAGAAACGAACAAGAATTTCATCAGAATTCCTATACTGTCACCTAAGGTGACAGTATAGGTGACTCACCTTCATATGTGGCTGAACATGTGTATATTTTCCCACACTGATATGCACATGGTCAACTACATGTGAAGGTGACAATATGAAAATTCTGAGAAATTATCGTTGGTTTTTGTATACTTGAACCCTAAATCGTGTGACACACGACTGTGTGTGGATTCTCATAATGTAGTGGGGGAACTCACGAGCTCAGCTGAGGAAATCAAACATATATTCCCACACTGCCTGCGTCGCGCTCAATCGAAGGCTTTCCATTCCTACTGTGAAGGATTCAGCACTTTTGATCTCGAAAGGTTTCACGCGTGGACGCAGTGCAAAATTGAAAGTCGTCCTGGGATAGGAGAAAAAACTTCTTTCTCCCAGTAGGTGTGGTTCACTTTGGTGATATTGACGATTCTGCTGGAGACTGTAGTATTTGAGAACCTGCAGGTGCCATATTGCCGCTTACGAGAAGACGTATTAATAAAAAGTCGTATCGCGAGCACTGCTATGAGAACTATGATCATACCTGTCAGTTTGATGTGATGCAAACGTGTGTTATTTTCCGAGATTAATAAAAATCGATCTGAACCTATATCGCACAAACAATGTAAACATTACTATAAACATGTGATGTGATAAAAGTAACCTCTCGAGACTATGATAGCAACAAGTTGTTCACTATCTCTAATCCCGGAAATTCGGGCAGGAATAGAAAGCGCAAATTCTTGACATTTTATACCAATTAACACGCACTATAGCGATGAGAGGGCGGAATTAGGACTCCTAATGTCACTGACAACTATTAAACCTGCCACACGTCCATCAACCAAGATGAATCTCTCTAAAACATGATTGACATAGGCTTTCAAAATTAAGGCCACTTGACAACAGTGCCCGCCAAGCTGAGGATCCAGTCTAAGGAGAACGTACCACTGGTATTCTGTAACGGAATCACTGGTGATGGTGCGGAAAGTTTCTGAGACTAGAAAAGACCAGAAGGTGTGTTCCATAAGAATGTGAGTCGCTCACTAGGGCGCGGCTGGACGGCACTGATCGGGGAACTTGCCTGGGCGGAGGGCTCATCAGTAGGTGAGGACTGAAATTGACACACGAAAGTCTCTGGAAGGGAAAATTTCAACCTTCCAGAGGTTGAATTTTGCATGGTGATTCTTTGCATTGCATCAAGGCTCGCCGTTGATTGAATTGACTTACCCAGTGCGATGATCATCTATCGCCTCGATTCCATGTAGAGAAGATTCCTCCTCATCTTGCAGCGTATCTCGAAGGAATATTCTAGGACTCATCGTGTCATAGGCTATCGAAGAGAACTACTAAGTATAGGTAGACACACATCATGTGCCCGCTGCTGGTGTGGACTATGGCAGTGTAGGACAATATGCACATGGTCAACTACGTGTGTTGCTCACAATATGGTGAGAAAATTCTTGTTGGTTTCTGAGCGATTCCACCCGAAATCGTATGTAAACTTAACTATCCCTACTATATTTGGTGAGGGAACTTCATACATTAACTAAGGAAACCAAACATATTCCAACATCGGTTTACTTGAGACCGTTCAAGTGATCAACCGTTCCTGGCCTTCGACGAAATGAATAACAGTAACAGTGCGTGTAGAGCCACAACGGTAGTTCACTCTCGAGGGTTGTCAAAGTCAATTTCCTTCAAGAATTTCCTCTCTGATTGTGCCACGACTATCGCTCAAGAGGGGAAGAATAAGGGTGAAGGTTCACACAGCAGGTGAATCCATGGACATTCCATGTTCAGGGAATCATGTGAAAGAGCAAACGACCAAAGTATTGGTGAACACTGATGTCGCAAAACATTAGCAATAAAACGGTTATTCGCGCGAGACAACTCAACAACGTCAATCAGCGTATAACAGTTATCATCATGTTAGATTTGAAAGTGAAAGTTTGAGTTCATCCTGGAGTGAAATTTCCTAACAACTCTGTGGTTTCCATAAATCTTCATCCCACGTTTGCTCGCTGGTATTTTCATCGCACTCTTCAATACCGAAGACCGGATGTACCTAGATCGCCGTGGACACACCCGGCGAGAAAGCGACTCTACGAAATGTTGATTCACGTTTCGATCATCATCGGAGATTCTTCTGTGACCAGCGGGGGAAGGACCGAAAACCTGAAAAACAACATGTCGCATAAATGTGTCGCGCACAGTGTATGTGGCAATGTGATATATAAATGTGAAGAATGTGCGTTTTCTATTCCGGGATTAATGATAGTGAACAACTTGTCGCTATCATAGTCTCGGAAGGTTACTTTTATCACTTCACATGTTCATAGCAATGTTTACATTGTTTATGCGATCTTGTTCCAGATGGATTCTTATTATTCTCGGAAAATCACGCATATTTGCATCATATCAAAGTCACACATTCTATAACACAGCGTGAAAGACAAACGATATTGTCGTACAGCTTGATTTCCGGCCTTGTCAATGTATATAATCCTCGAGGGTGGCGGAAATTTCGTTGCGACCTGCAGAAACTGTGCCAACACTCCATTGAAATATCAATCTACTTCGCCTCGTATTTCGAACATCCCGTGCATTGAAGGTCCGCCCGTTTCACGTGAAGTGTTGTAATGCTCCATGTAAAAAACACGATACGAGCTGAATTGAAAATATTTGGCGGAGTACACCGGACAAATCACCCCATTCCACGTGAAACACCTCACGTGTTGAAGGCGTTACTCATAACTGCTCACATGCGTTTTTCGCCAAGTGAAATGTGAAGTATGTTTTTCATATTACGGTCGTGAAACTCCATTGCATTCAAACAGGGCATGGTATATTTTCAGCGGAATGTTCCAAACAGTGTTAGAAGAGTACATGTTCGTTTCCCTCAGCTGAGCTCAGAATTCGTCTCTCACTAGTTATACTAATTCGGATAGGAGTGTATAGAAACCAACGAGAATTTCCTCACAATTTTCATAATATGAAATCCATATTGTCACCAAGATACGTTGTTAATCATGTGCATACTTTCCCACACTGCTTCGAATCACGAGCTCTACCCACAACTCCAATGCAAGTCAATAGAAAACTCTATCACGTCTAATATCACAACAGTATCGGGTCTTGTTTGTTCATGCCAGAAAATCACCCAGGAACCTA
>NW_003215793.1:149795-152990 GCF_000006405.1 Perkinsus marinus ATCC 50983 | reverse complement strand
TCCCATGTAAATATCATCATGGAAGATCATTTTCCCCATTGTTATCGAACCCTGGGGAACATCATCTCGCAAAGCTGCATGGATCTTGTTTCTTTATACTTGCAATAATCCCCCCCCAGAATGGTCAAGTAACCGTACCGGGAGACGTACGATTATACATTATTCGGATATCGCTAATGCACATGGTGGAACACTTCGCTCCGCTGCGCTCGAGACGAGACGAGACGATTCAGTATATTAAAGAGAGATTTGATGATACAAATGCTACGGCAATGGGAACTGCATAGCTCAGCTAATATCTGAGGGAGACAGGGTGTTGATCACCCGTTGGGTTGTTCGACACCACAGATCCTGTTGACATTGACTTATAACACTAGCCAGAGCGTTACTATTTGGAGGAATAAGATGAATACAACAGCAACAGTACAACCTCCTACTAGCCATAGCTAGGAGGGACAGATTGGGCGGACGGATACCACAACACACAACTGTTGGACGATAGAGTGATCAGTGTGTTGGTCGCCATAGGCTGGGACCTAAAGAAAAAACGACCTAAAGCATAAGAGAGTATCAACTCGAATGGAAATCATACGTTATATCGAGGATCATCTGGATCCTTTGCAATATGTCCAACAACAGTCATCTGGGACTACAACGATGTTCACGATAACGTTTTTCTGCAGTTCTGGCCTCAGCCAAAGTGTGCCACACTTGTTGTGAAAGAACATCACATGTACATCAGTAGGCACTCTCTGCTGCTCAGCCTCTGTTCAGGTGGGCAAACAGTGATACTTGAGAGAAAAGGGGAATGAAACAGACAACAGAGATGCAGCCAAACACTCAATCCCCCAGTCGGAGTCGCAAAGCCGAACTGATCGCCGCCCGTCCAAGATGAACATCCACGTCCGAGCGTCGAAACCGCTGGAAGCGGAATGCTTTCTGCAACGGGCCAAACCAACCTTCACGAGACAAGTCTCGAACCGAGGCCCGTGGCTGACAGCCGCGTTTTGCGCACCCATGCAGCCACTGGTTGTATGGCGACCAGGTTCAAACACTGGGCGGCAACTATAAATTTTCGGAGAACCCGTTGAGCGCGATGCTGTTGTTGATGAATTTCTCGATCCTAAACAAATCAACCATGCGCACAATATCACACAAGTAAACACAAAGCTTTGTCCCCGTCCCAGACCTTCCTAGCTGTATTCGTTTTGCATCTTTATCTTTTCCCTGAGGATTATTTACCTCTGGTCGAGTTACATAATAGTGCATGCGAGTAGTTGAGTTCGGTTTTACCAACGTAGAGTGAATACGCTGCGCTCCTTTGAAGACAGAAAGGTTACCCTCGTGAATGGTTCGATAGTTAAGTAAGATGTATAGTTTGCTACTATTGAACTTTACATAGATCTCTTCACCTGTTATTAATTTTACATCACACGAGAGATCAAACTAACAGGATATCTTCGTACCTGTGTTACTAATGATAAGTTACTGTATCGATGTAGCTATGTATCTAGCGTCGAGCTAATATGATAGTTTGCCACTATTAACCTTCACATAGATCTCTTCAGCTGTTATTAATCTTACATCACACGGGAGATCAAACTAACAGGATATCTTCGTACCTGTGTTACTAATAATAAGTTACTGTATCGATGTAGCTATGTATCTAGCGTCGAGCTAATATGATAGTTTGCTGCTATTGAACTTCACATAGATCTCTTCACCTGTTATTGATCTTACATTACACGGGAGATCAAACTAACAGGATATCTTCGTACCTGTCTTACTAATAATAAGTTACTGTATCGATGTAGCTATGTATCTAGCGTCGAACTAATAGTTTGCTAGTAGTAACCTTCACATAGATCTCCTCACCTGTTATTAATCTGGCGTTACATCTAGTCACAAGACTGAGAGGACATTTACAACCAGTCATAACTCAAGTCTGCGACTATGTGAGTGACGAGGTGCGAGCTTTGGAGCAAGTACAGCATATGTGAAGTTGATACTATGCAAATGTGAAGAATGTGTGTTTTCTACTCCGGGATTAATGATAGTGAACAACTTGTCGCTATCATAGTCTCGAAAGGTTACTTTTATCACATCACATGTTCATAGCAATGTTTATATTGTTTATGCGATATAGTTTCACATCGATTCTTATTAATCTCGGAGAATAACACACATTTGCATCATATCAAATTGACACACACTATATCCGCCACATTTCGCGTCTTTCAGTTACACACAAAAAACCACACGAATTTTTCCACTAACAACGACAAAAAAGCATCATCGTATGGAAGGAAATCATACAAGGTGTTTATACTAGTTGGTAAGAAGAACCCACAATAAAATGGCCGCGAGAATAAGGAAAAATCTCGATGCTGCCTGAGACGAATTTTCAGCTGCTGTTGGCCTCACGCCCATACGTCCACCTGACAAAAAAAAATTCTCTAGTGCAGAAAAACTGTGTGAAAAACGTACCAATTTCGGGACCAGTATTGTATCCTGCGTATACAAATGGGAAAAATGGGAAGCCCGCTCCGAAGTGAAACTGGACTTGATTTCCATCTGAAAAACTCCACCACAGTGCGGGAAAATTTGCACACAGTTAGTGAAAATATGAAAATTCTGAGGGAGCTCGGGGGAAAAATTTTAATGGCTTTTTGTACACAAGAAATCAGCTGAGGAAACCAAACATACAGTGTGTTCGATTTTGATAGTCTGAAATGAGAAAATGTTGTAGCTTCGCTAATTCGACGATTATTCGAGGTCTATAAGTGAGCAATATATTAATATGTATATTCCTCCAATACTGCTCGACTCTACCCTGCGGCGTGAGGGAAAATGCACAAGGTACCACATACGATGCTGAAAACATGAGAATTCTGAAGAAAATTTTTAGGAAAAATTCATTGCTTTCCCTACAGTTCTACACGAGATTGTAAATGAGTCCTATAATCACTAGGGAAACTCCCGAGCTCAGAAGCTGAGGAAACCAAATATATATTCCTACTCCAACACTGCTTGTCTACACTCACCATCGGAGTCGTTTCCCCAACCGAACCAATTTCTTCGATTTTGAACAGGCGGTCTCTCTCCTTTTGGTCGCGCACGTGGCTTCTTTCGAGGGTCTTCAGGATGCTCCTCGTTTCCACCCCTTCCATATAGAGGAATTACGTTTTCTCTGAA
>NW_003215793.1:146835-149695 GCF_000006405.1 Perkinsus marinus ATCC 50983 | reverse complement strand
CCGAACTCAACAAGCACCAGGAAACGATTGTCAGAAGGAAGCTAGAGTTTCAGACGATTAACTTAGTGGGGAATATATTCACAACGATTACAGCGCGTGTCAATTTGATATGATGCAAATGTGTGTGATTTTTTCCGATATATTATGACTATATCGCATAAACAATATAAACATTGCTATGAACATGCGATGTGATAAAAGTAACCTTTCGAGACTATGATAGCGACAAGTTGTTCACTATCATTAATCCCGGAATAGAAAACACACATTCTTCACATTTACATATATCACGGCCTGTACTAAAATCAGCATAGGAATATTCAATGTCCTTATAAAAACTACAAGACAGTATCAAGATAGCACAAGAAAAAATATATCCTCAAACTTCGTAGCGTCCTGATCCATCCCGGTCCGCCGCACTTCCGAAAAATCCGCCATGTGTTGCGAAATCACCATCGAGATGACGAAACATTAATTTCACCATTGAACCAAATAGGGCTAGGAAAACCTCCTCCCCAAGACCTGAGAAACGGAAATTTCGAAAATGCACATCATGAAACGCTTCGCTCCGCTGTGCGACAGACTTAGTTCATGCACTACTGTTCGTAGTTGCTCCCCCTCCCCGAAAAAAAATCATCCATGAACCTATAATGTTCCCGAGGGGAACTCATTTTGAATTTCCAACATTCTTCAATCAGTTTCCCATGTAAATGTCATCACATTAGGAACATCATTTCCCCCATTGTTATCAAACTCTGAGGGACGCTATTTCTCAAAGTATAATATGTTACAATATCAATAGCAAGATATCCATACAGCTATATAATTATAATATAAGGATATCTACCTTGTTTAATGGACTTTCACCCTAGTGATACGAAAAACACTAGTGAAAAACATATTTCCCGACTACTACTACAGTATACCGCGAATATCGAGTTTTTCACCGAGTTTTACGCCACTTCACGTAAAACGGCTTGTGAAACCCCAATATATTATCAAGGTTACTAATATCTCCATGCTATCCTCGGAAACATTATAGGTCATTCGCTGACTCCCGCCGATTCATATAAAACTCGCTTTCTCCGCAAGTACCTGGTTTGGTTTGTTCCACAACTATAGTCTCATGCGGCGGCTCGGGTCGGCGTCTATGGAATAAATTCATCAAGTGACGGACATCAGGATGACCCACATCATCGTCGAGTGCAGGGAACGATTTAACCTGAGCGAATCAGCCCGAAGTCGGGGAAAATTACCCCAAGTCAAAACCGGTGTTGGAGGAATATATGTACGATTTCTTCAACTGAGCTCAAGAGTTCCTTCACTAATTATAGAAATTCGGAAAGAAATCAACAAGGAAATTCCAAAATTTCCAACACATGTAGTTGACCACGTGCATATTTTTACACACTGCTTAATACAATGCAGTTTCACCACCCTAGTGATATGAAAAACACTAGTGAAAAACCTATTTCACGACTACTGCACATCACCGAGTTTTACGACGCCACTTCACGTAAAACAGGTTGTGAAACTCCAATGCTTATTTCTATTGCCTTTTTGTTTTCCTCATTAATAGTATCGTCATCATCCTCGAAAAACGAGGACCAGTGTTGAGGACTAGTAGTCTCCCTTCGAGTAGATCCCACCTGATGGGGAAAAATTGATGTCAACTTGATACTATGCAAATGTGAAGAGTGCGCATTTACTATTCCGGGAATCTATTCGCTATCATAGTCTCGAAAGGTTACTTTTATCACATCACATGTTCATAGCAATGTTTACATTGTTTATGCGATATAGTTTCAGATCGATTCTCATTAATCTCGGGAAATAACACACATTTGCATCATATCAAATTCACACACACTGTATCCGCGTAAACGGTACCTCCTCCAACGGCCCGCCCGGATGCATTTGCCGGTAAAAACGTCGGATTATTTCACATCGCGTCTCGCCTGAAATGTGAAAAACGTTCCATAATTTCACCCCGACAAAAACGTTCCATAATTTCACCCCGACAAAAACGTTCCATAATTTCACCACGACAAAAACGTTCCATAATTTCACCCCGACAAAAACGTTCCATAATTTCACCCCGACAAAAACGTTCCATAATTTCACCCCGACAAAAACGTTCCATAATTTCACCCCGACAAAAACGTTCTGCTGCCATTCTATACACCAGTGTTGGAGTAGGAATATGTTTGATTCTCTCAGCTAAGCTCAGGAGTTTCCAAAGCAAGTTTACATACGAATTCGGGTAGAAGTGTACAGAAACTAATCGAGTTCACACACGAGGAGAATTCCAAGCCGATCGACGCACGCTATCATCAACTAACATTAATGTCATCCCAGAGAATAATACGGAAATGAGAATCTTGAGGATACGAATAAACTTGGAGGTGAATAGGTCACAGTGTGGCACATAAATTTCATCAAGAAATTCTACGTCCTAGCGTGGGAAAATCAAGTGTAATGTAAATGGGAAAATTCTGAAGAAATTACAAATTTCGCTCGTTTTTGTACACTTCTACTCAAAGTCGTGTGTGAATTTCCATAATCCAGCGAGGAAACTCCTGAGCTCAGTAGCTGAGGAAAGCAAACATATATTCCTACTCCAACACTGTGTTCACTCCTGAGCTCAGTAGATGAGGAAAGCAAACATATATTCCTACTCCAACACTGTGTTCACTCCTGAGCTCAGTAGCTGAGGAAAGCAAACATATATTCCTACTCCAACACTGTGTTCACTCCTGAGCTCAGTAGATGAGGAAAGCAAACATATATTCCTACTCCAACACTGTGTTCACTCCTGAGCTCAGTAGCTGAGGAAAGCAAACATATATCCTACTCCAAC
>NW_003215793.1:142037-146735 GCF_000006405.1 Perkinsus marinus ATCC 50983 | reverse complement strand
TCCTCATCGCCACTCAAGAGATAATACCAACCCCATGTCGTTAAATCAATGTAGAACTCAGAATCGATTATACGTGTAATAAGCAACTCTAAGTCCGAAATCGGTTTATTGATCGACCCCCCCCAGTGACAGGCCGATTCTTGAGAAATTTCCTGACAATTTTTACAGGGCAGCACGAACCAAGGTGTTGGTCAATACGATAAGTCCAAGGATTGTATATAGTATGTGTCAACTTGACAGTAGTGTTATTTTACGACATTAATAAGAATCGTAAACATTGCTATGAACATGTGATGTGATAAAAGTAACCTTTCGAGACTATGATAGCGACAAGTTGTTCACTATCATTAATCCCGGAATAGAAAACACACATATCAACTTGGCACTCAACACTGTATATGCAGCAATCACATAAATATATCATCGACATAGATTTTCCAAGATGTAATGATTACAAGGCAAACCAGAACCACCAAAAGCATCTTCCGACACACACAACTACTAGAATAACTCAACACTCATTCTTTCAGCCGGGAAACTACATCACGACCCTACCGAGCGACAACAAGCAACAACACTGTTTACTCCTCATCATCGTCACCACCAGCATTAGCAGCGTTACGCCTCTTTACACGGCCAGGGCGTCCGCCACCGAATGGCGAGGTGAGAGCGAAATCAACGTGCTTCTCGGAATCAAGGCGGACCATGAACGAGGGAACATCGCAGATCTGCTTGCCGACTCTGAGAGAAAAAACACAAGTAAAGAAGATCTCAACAGAATCACATTATGAATATAATGTATTAATTCTCTATACAAATAAATTGGATATCATTACTGCAATCTCACCTGATGTGTCTTTGCTTGATAAGAACACGGGCATGATGAACGCTCTTGGCGAGGCCGAGCTTGAAGACCTTAGTCTGTAGACGCCTCTCGAGCATCTTGTTGACAGTCAAAGCCAACACGTAATCGAGTTTGCGCTCATCCTCACCAAGAAGACCCAAACGCACCAAACGACGTAGCAAAGCTTCGCCTTGGAAAACGCGGGTCTCGTCGTTTTCATCCAGGGTCAACAAGTGTCTGAGAAAAAACACGTAAAAATCACCAATTCAATTTATGGTGATTTCACCTAGCAGCGGCACGAATCTTGGAAAGAGTGTACTGGACACGCCAGAGCTCACGCTTGTTCTTCAAGCCGTACTCGCCGACGATCTGAAGCTCAGAGTCTATACGAGCCTTCTCGAAGGGGCGTCGAGGAGTGTTGGCAGTCTTCGAGTCTGACAAAAATAGGTAATAAGTCATACCGCTCCTCCACCAAATCCTACACGACCAACTCAGTTCACCCCCTACTTACAGTTCCGGTAGGATTTGATTCCCATGGCTGCTGCGGCGTGAGGACGGCCTTTCGCGAGGCTCCGAGCAGGCTATCGATCACCCGATCGACGCGGCTTGAATTTAGCGTGCGCCCTAATGATCGATTGATCTCCAATTGCGATGCTCCCGCTTATCAATGATAAGTTATCATGAGTGAATCTCAGAGCGGGCTGAGTGCCAAAGTTGAGAGAATGACTGATCGTATCATATATGCCTGCTTACGGCTGGTCGAAACGATCATACGACGTAAAGTAGCCGCAGAAACTGTCAAATGTAATACAGTGTTGAGTGCCAATTTGATATGTGTGCTTTCTATTAACGTAAAACGGGGGAAACTCCATTGTTGCGACCCAGCGTTTTCTTCATGGTATCTCTCCTTGAGTCAATGTTGAGAACCCATCGAGATCAATCATCGCATATTACCACAAATCTGATCGGGGCTTGGGAGAAGACAAGCCAGAACGTAGTTATGACAACACCGCGGTAATCGCCCATCATCTCCTATGTTAGTGTGGAACTCCGTATGTATGTAAACACGGTGGTTAGAATGAGCATTGAATTATGCAGTACCTATGCTACGCTACACAAACGTACATGAAATTGCTACGCAACTTGTATAGCTGCAGAAGCTCCCTGATCAGTGCGCGTAATAGCTAGAGTATTCCCACAGGAAAAAACGTTGAAAGTAGTTCTTAGCCGGGATCCCCCATTCTTGACCAGCGTCGTTCAGGTGATTGTTCGTTACCACTCCAAGTCGAAAACGATGCCGTTTGCAGCATAGCTGTGTATACAACAATCGACATGCAGGACCATAATGTAGATAAACAAGATGTACCGATCCCATCGTTTTAAATCGGTTCTGATTTCGTTATGTGGTATTCGGCTCGCTAGATGATCATTTTACCAATTCGTGACGTGCCACCGGCTCTCGTTGAGTACTAGCATTCCTCAACCCCACACGGAACTAAGTCAACTCCAACAGCGGAGTCTCACCCTAGTGATATGAAAAACACTAGTGAAAAACATATTTCACGACTTCTGCATTTCACCGCGAATATCGAGTTTTTCACCGAGTTTTACGCCACTTTACGTAAAACTGGTTGTGAAACTCCAGTGTATTAATAACGGCTACCTGCTGCTGTTGTTCATTTGACGGGTTCGTCTCGTTGCTCTCCCCGCCCCTATTCCGTTGAATTAGTGACTGTCTGGATGAATCGTTGTTGGAGAACATTCCCCTGAGGCTTCTGTCTAGTGTAATAATTCGTTGCGACATCATCAGTCATAGTGACGTACATTTCTCGTAGCACGGACGGGAATGGTAGCTCCTGTGTGGGGTATCGCTTCCCAGATCGGATATGGTGTTTATTTCATCGTCTCCTCTACTATTGACGACGAATTGTTCCATAGAGTAAATGAAGGTCGCTAACGAGCGAATGGTTTGTGTTGTGGTGGGTGGTGTTGGATCGATTACATCCAATTACCATTTATTAATGGGAACTTTCCTGAGGCTTGAAAATGCCGTTCTCGGCATGCACGGGTTGCTTAAGTGGCTCAAGGGCCACTCACTCGGACTACCCAAAACACAGCACGCAATGATGCTCCATTTGAATTCTTAATTCCAATCCATTGCGGCGTAATTTCCAACTTATGAAATTTTTCATCAGATCGAAAAATTCATCCGATTTTCTTGCCATTGATCTCTCGTTCTTCACGCAGAAATACCGCAACGTCACCTTCCGAGTCATCATCACCTTCTTAAGATCTCGTCGACAGTCAAGGAAAACGAGCCGAGAAGGTCATTGGAGTTTCACCCGTTTAACGTGAAGTGACGTAATGCTCCATGTAAACTACAGGACCGCGATCGATAACACCATTGTTTTAAGTGAATCGTGTGTGTGTGTGTGTGTGTGTGTGTGTGTCAGTTTAAGGTCCAACGCCGTCACCGGCTTGGTTAGACTTGATGCCGATATGCTAGCCATTTCATGAGCTCATTGTTGCGTTCTTCAGTTAGCCCGAAACACTGCCGGAACGAACAGCAAGTGAAAATATGTTTCCATCAGTGTTTTCCATATCACGGCTGAAACTCCAATGGTAAAACTACCTGTAAATGTTGCCTATATAATAACGACGGCTATGGTTGTCTCTGTATTAACCTCGAACGTTCTACAAGGGTGGTCGCCGTTTTTGACAGCTCAGCTATTCCTCGTTTTCACCCTCTCTGATATTGGGGACTTAAGTGACAGTCTTATTTATCCAAGTATACAGTGCTGAGTGCCAAGTTGATATGTGTGTTTTCTATTCCGGGATTAATGATAGTGAACAACTTGTCGCTATCATAGTCTCGAAAGGTTACTTTTATCGCATCACATGTTCATAGCAATGTTTACATTGTTTATGCGATATAGTTTCAGATCGATTCTTATTAATCTCGGAAAATAACACACACATTTCCCACTAAATACTCCCTCGATCTGCCAAACAGCCACGTCGCGTAGCAACAGGCACAGACGCACGACACTTTTCGCCAACACATGTAGTTGACCATATGCATATTTTCTCACACTGCTCTCATTCGTATTCCCTATAATACAAGGTGGTCAAATTTTACCTGAGTTTTTCTGATATTCATCATTTGAATTTCACATGCGCTAAGAGATCAATTTCGAGCGGCGAACCCATTTTTCGGTCACCCTGTATAAGCAACTAAGTGAAAGACAAAACTACGTTGATTGAAAATTTCACTCAAAAAACATCTAGTATCGAAAATCACCATCTCGTGAGTCAGAATTTCCCAAAATATTGATCAAACTATCCACACCCATCGAAATCCAGTCAATTCTCGCATCGTATATAAACTTTTATAATTAGCGAGGAAACTCCTGAGCTCAGCTGAAGAAAGCAAACATATATTCCTACTCCAACACCGACTAAAACATGCTGCCCATGTCCTCTAAGAATAGCGGCCACAGACAAGCAAGTAAATTGCTACTGCGAAACTTCGAACCGCATCCTTCCTATGCTGCCACTACTGTAAAAGGAATCCACCTGTGAGCTTCCACTCAAACTATACATGCGGTATCCTCAATAACCGCAATTAGCATACCGTAAATTGAACTAAACGTCTAACACGACACATACAAGAAAATGGCGTTATACAGTATGAATAGATATAACTAACCGGCGATACCAGTGATACAAACAGCGTTTACTCCGCCTTAGTCTTCGGCACGCGCTCAATCATACTGGGCCACCCTGGCTTCAGCTTTCTTGAGCGACTCCGACACCTTAGCAACACGGGCTCTATTTTCTCCTTGTAGACCTGT
>NW_003215793.1:140608-141937 GCF_000006405.1 Perkinsus marinus ATCC 50983 | reverse complement strand
TGAACGCTAGCAGCAGTCCTGAAAACAAACATGAAATAATACAAAGTCAGTGGAAACTACTTTTCAGGGTCGAGACCCGCGACAGCTTTCAAGGGACAACAGGTAGGAACAGGAACCACGTTGAACTTGAATAGTAGTCCAGCAGGAATCGCAATCCACATGAGGAAGGCGACGGCCCAGCCAGAGGGGTCCTCAGTAGTTGATATCAGAATACCAACGTTCAACATTGTATACAACATGCCTGAGAAAAGAAAGCAATGAATTGAATGAAAAACACCATGAATAGCTCACCTGAGGGCATCGGGTTCTCCCATGTAAACACAGACCAGCTTCCCCTAGAGCAAGTAGCTTCCTTTTTAGGGACTACGACAGGGGCTGCGGGGGTAGTGTTAGGCGTCTCGACAGTTGTGGCCATTTTCCAATCTGTTTGAAGGAAAACGAACAAATCTGTAAAAAAGAGGAGAACACTTTATTCATTCGTTTGTCTCTTGCTATTATATCATCAGCATCACACCTTCCCCTTCTGTAGCGTCAGCAAGGCTAGAAAGCTTTGAAAATATCGTCACGGACATGGAGCACAAATTTGTCAGGAACGGCGGAGCGAAGCGATTTTTTATTTCGCATTTTTCAACGCTAAAGCGAATTGTTGTGTCACGTGTCCCTGGCACTGTTTTACGGGGTGTTCAGAGAATTCCGCCGGAATCCATTCCAGAAAGTATTCTTAGAATCGATTTTTAGAATCGATTCCTGGATCGTGTTCAGAGGATTCCATTCCCAAATATTCCGGAATGTATTCTGGAATCGATTCCGAAACGCGTTCAACGAATCGCGCTCTCAGAATGAGTTCTCAGAATCTATTCTAGAATGGAAACCTTAATTTTTCGTAACTTGCAACTCTTCGCTCCGCCCATAAAGCACTCTGTACTTCCTTCGCCCGCAAGCGAAGGCGGAACTTTCGATCGGGACACTGGTTGACTCAAGAGCCTCAAGGCGAATGGGTTGAAAAGTATATTGAATTCCATGTCAGTATCAATACGCTGGATTGGCGCTTGTCGACATCGACAGGAACTTACAATGTAAGGAGATTCTATTTTGCCTGAAGCCGAATCGGTTATTATTGATACATACTCCAGGAAAGTAAGCGATATCCTATCTACACCTTTTCAATCTCAAATTCACCAAAAGAAAGAACAAATTAGATTTTCGACCAGTGAAAGGAGTTTTCCACGGAATTTAAGTTCAAATTCACATTTGAACACCAGTTGTCCAAATAATGCACTGTGTGTGAGCGGGAAGCCCAATTTTCATGTCCACACATGTTGTGGAACC
>NW_003215793.1:134452-140508 GCF_000006405.1 Perkinsus marinus ATCC 50983 | reverse complement strand
AAATATCAGACAACTCCGTGACGAAGGAAGTCACTGCTTATGAACGCTAGCAGCAGTCTGAAAACAAACATGAAATAATGCAAAGTCAGTGGAAACTACTTTTCAGGGTCGAGACCCGCGACAGCTTTCAAGGGACAACATGTAGGAACAGGAACCACGTTGAACTTGAATAGTAGTCCAGCAGGAATCGCAATCCACATGAGGAAGGCGACGGCCCAGCCAGAGGGGTCCTCAGTAGTTGATATCAGAATACCAACGTTCAACATTGTATACAACATGCCTGAGAAAAGGAAGCAATGGATTGAATGAAAAACACCATGAATAGCTCACCTGAGGGCATCGGGTTCTCCCATGTAAACACAGACCAGCTTCCCCTAGAGCAAGTAGCTTCCTTTTTAGGGACTTCAGCTGCTACGACAGGGGCTGCGGGGGTAGTGTTAGGCGTCTCGACAGTTGTGGCCATTTTCCAATCTGTTTGAAGGAAAACGAACAAATCTGTAAAAAGAGGAGAACACTTTATTCATTCGTTTGTCTCTTGCTATTATATCATCAGCATCACACCTTCCCCTTCTGTAGCGTCAGCAAGGCTAGAAAGCTTTGAAAATATCGTCACGGACATGGAGCACAAAATTGTCAGGAACGGCGGAGCGAAGCGATTTTTATTTCGCTTTTTCCAACGCTAAAGCGAATTGTTGTGTCACGTGTCCCTGGCACAGTTTTAGAGATTCGGTCGGGACATCGGTCGACTCAAGAGCCTTAAGGCGAATGAGTAGAGAAGTATATTTGAATTTCATGTCGAATATGTTGTAGCAGTATCAATACGCTTGATTGACGCTTGTCGACATCGACAGGAACTTACAATGTAAGGAGATTATGTTTCGCCTGAAGCCGAATTGGTTATTATTGATACGCACTCCAGGAAAGTAAGCGATATCCTATCTACACCTTATCGAAAATCAAATTTCATCTGTCTAATTTGTTCTTTCAATTGCTGAATTTGAGTGAAAGGATTTTTTCACGAAATGAAAGTTGAAATTCACATTCGGAACACATTTGAACACCAGTTGTCCAAATAATGCATTGTGTGTGAGCGGGACGCCCAATTTTCATGTCCACACATGTTGTGGAACCATTGAAATGGAGACAGCATGATTGTGCGCAGTAGAGTCTACTGAGTAGACAGAGTTCATCCATTCACGACTACAACACACGCCCCTACGCAATCATCTGTAAAAATATTCTCGGAAATCATTTCTGTCCAAATTAATACTAACGGTTGATGAATACTCACGGTTAATACTAACGAAGAAATGTGGAAGTTACTCCATGGTCAACCCAACACTATCTGTCCAGTTAATGACGATGTGATGATGAGACAATCAAAAATCAATAAACAATTCGTGGATGGAGCTAGAGACTTGAACGACAGCGAGTCAGCAATAAAAAATGAACCCTTATGCATGGATTCATGCCAATTCGGGAGTCTCGGTTCGAAGCATATTGACGATTTTATAACTATGAATGGTAGGGTAGATATCTGTATGCCATTGACTATTGCCTGGAGTCCCATAATGATTTACGGATCCACAATGAATGGACTCGCTCACGAATAGCATAAGCAAGTACAAGGCGATAAGAAGTCACCAGTGCAGGTGCAGACCTTAGGATCACAACCAGATCCGCAAGCCGACGGAGCGCAAGGAGAATTCTTCAGTGCACGGAGGTGCGGCTGAGTATCCTCAGCCTGGAAGACGTCGAGGATGGCAATCAACATACAGAGGATTTTAACCATGGCCGAAGGGTTAATAAGCTGTCGAAGTGAATTGGATATGAGGAGCAGATGAGCATTCGTTTTTTTATTCCGATAAACTCTGTTTCTCGGTGTTAAACGTGCGCGATCTCGCTTCGCGATGCACTTGCGTGCATCTCTCGTGTCACGTGACGTGGACCCGGATAGGGCTACGTGTCTAGCCCTATCTCGGGTGCTCTAGGTTCCCCGAGGTTGGTGGACTCTAGGTCTCCAACCAGAATTGTTTCGTTGACCCGCCCATCCCTCCCTGGGGTGAGCCTTCGTGGTGCTTCGTCTCTTTTGGCGTTCACACCCCTCAGTCTGCGGAGCTCGTTTGCTTGCGTCGCTTCCCCACTGTTCTTACCGCGAGTTAGCGAGATCGTAGTCAGAGTTTTACTGGTATTCGGGGCGCGAACTTCGCGCACGTATGCACGAATCTCGCTCGCCCATTATTCGTTACATGAATAATGTAACGGTTCGCTCAGGCTGAAATGGAAAGATAAGAAGCCTTATTATCAATCATGGCTTTCCTGAGTGTTGCTGTGTCAACCGATTGAAACGTTCCTTATCATACAAGCAATACATGATTGGATCATCACGTTTCTCTGCTCTTAAGGAGGTGGAGGCCTTCGATCGACTTCTTCTCGTTCAAACGACCTCTGTCCCAAGAGCTTCGTCATTGCAACCTGAGGGTGCTACGACGAGATCTAATCACGTTAATTAATTAAACAGAGGGGCGGGATTCCCCATAGCGGGGACACACGCAATACATACCAAAAGAGGGAGGGCCTCGAGTCATTGCTGACGAGTCTCTCTCCCAAAGGTGAAAGAAACGGGAGGGCCTCAAGTCATTGCTGACGAGGCTCTCTCCCTAATAGTCGCTAAACGTGCCTGTGCAGGGCATCCAGATGTTCCATAATGGACTTGCACAGGCGATTGAAGGCCTTGCGGCGCTTCAAATCTGTGATAATCTTGTAAAGGTGGTTTGGGACTCCACCTGGGATCCTCTCCCTGGCGGGCTCCAGAAAAGGGCAGGATCGGAGGTAGTGTCGAATGTCTCCAACCGCCGCGCCGCAGCTGCACTCTGGAGAGGGAGCTAAGCCGCAGCGGAACCGTAGGGCAGGGGTCATAGCCCTGCCAAATACTATAGCACTGGCTGCCGGAGTGACCTCTCGGTGGATCCACAGTGACGCGTGATATGCACAGAAGAAGAATTCCTTGATGGCAGTTCCCAGACGGGTGCGCTCAGTAGACCACCAGAATCTGATGGCTATGCGCTGTTGCTCCTTTAGGTATCGAGCTAGTGTCCTTCCACTAACGCATCCTTCGGCATTCACCTCAGCGAGGTTACCGCCTGAGGTCGCTAGCTGGTCGGCTATCTCGTTGCCCTCTACCTCGGAGTGCCCCGGGACCCAGTGTAATCTTACTCGGTCGGTGTTGCCTTTAAGCAACAGGGTGATCTGCCTGGCCTTTTCCCATTTCTGAGTTCGAGCCCTGCAGTTCAATATATTCAGTGCTGCTTGGGAGTCCGTAAAGGTCTGCCAGCATTCCCCGTTTTGGGCGTTCCTTATTACCCATTTGACACCTTGCTCGATCGCGTGGAGTTCACACTCAGTGATCGAGGCGAAGTCTGGTAGTCTCCAATACGCAGAATGGACCACCTTGCCGTTTCGGAACGCTACGCATCTCGAGCCGGCCCGGCGATCCAATACCACCGAGCCATGCTGTGTCAACCAGTGCGGGTGTTACTACTAACAGGATGTCACTCAGCTCAGGTGGAGTACCATGAGTTACGGCGGCACGCATGTTCAAATTCACGCACTGTAGTGGGAGTTCCATTATGGATTCCACAATGTGGAACCATCGGGAAGAAGATAGCGTTAATGTGCGTAGTAGACAGAGGTTGTGAACGGGTCTGCTCGGCCTCGTCGATTGTCTTGCAAGAATCTACGACAATAATATCCACTACGTGTAGTACAACCTTCGCCTGGTTAGAAACCAGTGGTTTCTATTTTCCCGTGAGTTTAGACGTTTTGGGTGTCCGAAAAGGTCATAGACCGGCATACAGTATGCCGCATACTACCCTTGAGGGCATTTCTTGAAAATGCTTTCTCCTTCGCCAGAGCCGGAACTGTATGAATTTCATCGGCAGGCGATTACTTCGGACAGAAACTTCCTCAGATGAGTGTGTGATATGAAGTTCATATTATGAACGTCGACAATGTGAAAGTCAGGTTCTTGTCCATTATCCTTGTTAATCTGGAGTCCAGATGAGTGGACAGATGTCCTTGGAAGCCGTTTGGGCAAATCCTTGATGTTGTCCAAACTAGTACCCACGGTGGATAAATAATCAGAAATTATTCGTCAGGAGTATATTTCATCAATATATGTGTTCGTGAATATCTTCATATGATATGTGGCATGTACGTTATCAGCAGCTGATAATCAGCGTATATGCAAAAGCTGACCAACCCAACACTATCTATCCAGATGATAACAATAATGCGATGAAAAAGTCAACGATCAAAACACTGAAATGAAGTCTAAGAGTACAACCGACGCCCAGCCAGCCAGCAGCGGAGAGTGAACCTCTAGGCAGGGACTTGTGCCCAGTGCAAAACTCAGAAATCTTAGCCTTGGCGTAAAGCTCGTCGGTGACGTCGGAAGCATTACTGGTAGATTGAAAAATTGTATCTCATTAACCATTGCATTGAGTCTTCCAATGATTATCACAAATATCAGATCCACATTGAGCCTACTCATTCTATTTAAAGCACGCACATATGCATCCTTCGTAGCGATCGTACAGTCTACAGTAGCATCTTGTACGATCACAATCATCGTCGCAATACCCAAAATCACAATCGGAAATCCATGGCACAGGAGGAACACCCGCAGCTTGAAAGACGCCGAGAATGCCAATCAACGCGGAGAGGATTTTAACCATAGTCGGAAGGTTGATAAGCTGTCAGAGTGAAATGGCAACGGATAGTAGACGAGTGTTCGGTTGTGAGACTGAGATCGGGAATCCCGATTCGGGACGACATTCAGCTTAGGTAGAATACCACGAACTACGGCAGCACGCATGTTCAAATTCCCGCGCGGAAGCTCCACTGTGGAGCCATGGAGAAGTAGACAGCATTATTGTACGGAGTGGACAAAGTTTGTGGGCGTGTCAACTCGAAGTCATCGATTGGAGGTAGCCGATACTAGTGACTCTGGCCAACGGTAATCTCCAAAGACAGATACACACGTGAACTAAGCTTAGACTCTCACGTTCGCCATATACATGTATCTGTCTACTCGCTCCAGCTGGGCCGCACAGCCTGACAACAAATGCAGCTAGTGGTGGCCGAACGGAGTCAATTTACACATACCGAACAGTCGATATAACGCAAATCATCGATTTGATATTGCTATGACTTCTCAGATCCTGCGTTGCATATGCCGTCATAGGTTCTGCGTGCGTAAATGACCTATCGGCGTAAGACATATCCATTTTCGCATTGTCGTGCATGCAAGTACAATATTGTTGAGTGCTTGAGTTGAGTCTTAACTAAAGCTTGACTAGGGCGCACAAAAAGCCTTTGTATATACGTGCAACTGTTACATCAGCTGACGCCGACTCGCCCTAGTTGAGCTAAACGCTACTTTGGACAGCTGGAATTGTCATACTTCTTGTCCATGGATGAGTGACAGCCATTAAGTTTTTATGCCATTAAGACAACTTGACTACAAAATTTGAACACCAGTTGTCCAAATGATGTCAATGTGGTGGAGTGAAAAGCGCAGTTCCCGTGTCCGCATATCGTCCTAGTCAATCAACTGGGCACTTGTCCTAGGAATTTCCTGGATCAGCAGGTCGTTGATCATAATCCTATACCATTTTCTAGTAGGGAATCATTTGGAAAAATCGTTGATATTTTCCAAATCAGCGCTCGAGGTTGATGAATAATCGGGGATTATATTGTATTTCATCAACATACGTATTTATGAATATATGTTTATATATTATTAGATTGTAGGCGACAGTTTCTCCATGGTGAACCCTGTGAGAATTTGACCGGGCTCCGCCTCATGAACACGACTCATTGAAGATGCCATTAAGTCTCAAGGTCAATAACTAACTACTAAGACATAAATCTGATGGAGATGGGGTCTACTACGACTCAGACTTGGGTTGTACGAATAAAAGACTGGCCATTGCTCGGCCCGAGCAAAAACACGCGTGCACATGATTGCACGCAAGCACACCGTGGCGCACACA
>NW_003215793.1:115457-134352 GCF_000006405.1 Perkinsus marinus ATCC 50983 | reverse complement strand
GGTATCAGAATTTCTGATTCAGAAATAGCTTGGTAACTATCAGGTTGGTAACTATCACAAGGTATACTGAAATGGCAAAGACGAGTGTTCAGTTGCGAGATTGAGGTTGGAATGTCGTTCAGCTTATATAAACCATGAACTTCGACAGCACGCATGCTCACTATCGTTCACGGTGGTAGAAGACAGCGTGACAGTGTGTTGACGGGTATACTCGGTGATTGAGTTGTCCCTGGCAGGGGTTTCGGTCGGGACACTGGTTGACTCAAGAGCCTCAAGGCGAATGGGTTGAAAAGTATATTGAACTCCATGTCAGTATCAATACGCTGGATTGGCGCTTGTCGACATCGACAGGAACTTACAATGTAAGGAGATTCTATTTTGCCTGAAGCCGAATTGGTTATTATTGATACATACTCCAGGAAAGTAAGCGATATCCTATCTACACCTTTTCAATCTCCAACTCAGCAGTTGAAAGAACAAATTAGATAGATGAAATTTGATTTCCGACTAGTGAAAGGAGTTTTTCATGGAATGAAAGTTCAAATTCACATTTGAACACCAGTTGTCCAAATAATGCGCTGTGTGTGAGCGGGAAGCCCAATTTTCATGTCCACACATGTTGTGGAACCATTGAAATGGAGACAGCATGATTGTGCGCAGTAGAGTCTACTGAGTAGACAGAGTTCATCTATTCACGACTACAACACATGCCCCTACGCAATCACCTGTAAAAATATTCTCGGAAATCATTTCTGTCCAAATTAATACTAACGGTTAATGAATACTCACGAGTTTGTTATATCACGACAGTCGTGATATAACAAACTCGTGAGTTTGTTATATCACGAGTTAGTCGTGACACGACTTCAGTTTCACCAGCGAGAAATGTGGAAGTTACTCCATGGTCAACCCAACACTATCTGTGCCGATAATGACTATATGATGACGAGACAATTGAAAAGTCAATGAACAATTCGTGGAATGGAGCTAGAGCCTCGAACGACAGCAAGCCAGCAACAAAGAATGAACCGCTATGCATGGATTCATGCCAATTTGAGAGTCTCGGTTCGAAGCATATTGATGATTTTATAACTATGAATGGTAGGGTAGATATCTGTATGCCATTGACTATTGCCTGGAGTCCCATAAGGATTTACGGATCCACAAGGAATGGACTCGCTCACGCATAGCATGTGCAAATACAAGGCGATAAGAAGTGATCACCAGTGCAGGTGCAGACCTTAGGATCACAACCAGATCCGCAAGCCGACGGAGCGCAAGGAGAGTTCTTCAGTGCACGGAGGTGCGGCTGGGTATCCTCAGCCTGGAAGACGTCGAGGATGGCAATCAACATACAGATGATTTTAACCATAGCCGAAGGGTTAATAAGCTGTCGAAGTGAATTGGATATGAGGAGCAGATGAGCATTCGCTTTTTCCGGTATTCGGGGCGCGAACTTCGCGCACGTATGCACGAATCTCGCTCGCCTCTCGCTCGCCCATTATTCGTTACATGAAACGGTTCGCTCAGGCTGAAATGGATAAGATAAGAAGCCTTATTATCAATTATGGCTTTCCTAAGTGTTGCTGTGTCAACCAGTGCGGGTGTTACTACTAGCAGGATGTCACTCAGCTCAGGTGGAGTACCATGAGTTACGGCGGCACGCATGTTCAAACTCACGCACTGCAGTGGGAGTTCCATTGTGGAACCATCGGGAAGAAGATAGCGTTAATGTGCGTAGTAGACAGAGTTTGTGAACGGGGCTGCTCGGACTCGTCGATTGTCTTGCAGGAATCTGCGACAATAATATCCACTACGTGTAGTACAACCTTCGCCTGGTTTCTATTTTCCCGTGAGTTTAGACGTTTTGGATGTCCGAAAAGGTCATAGACCGGCATACACTATGCTGCATACTACGCTTGAGGGTATTTCTTAAAAATGCTTTCTCCTTCGCCAGAGCCGGAACTGTATGAGCTTCATCGGCAGGCGATTACTTTGAACAGAAACTTCCTCAGATGAGTGTGTGATATGAAGTTCATATTATGAACGTCGACAATGTGAAAGTCAGGTTCTTGTCCATTATCCTTGTTAATCTGGAGTCCAGATGAGTGGACAGATGTCCTTGGAAGCCATTTGGGCAAATCCTTGATGTTGTCCAAACTAGTACCCACGGTGGATAAATAATCAGAAATTATTCGTCAGGAGTATATTTCATCAATATATGTATTCATGAATATCTTCATATGGTATATGGCATATACGTTATCAGCAGCTGATAATCAGCGAATATGCAAAATCTCCAACTCAGCAGTTGAAAGAACAAATTAGATAGATGAAATTTGATTTCCGACGAGCGAAAGGAGTTTTTCATGGAATGAAAGTTCAAATTCACATTTGAACACCAGTCGTCCAAATAATGCGCTGTGTGTGAGCGAGAAGCCCAATTTTCGTGTCCACACATGTTGTGGAACCATTGAGATGGAGATAGCATGATTGTGCGCAGTAGAGTCTACTGATGTTGTGGGTCCAGTTTGCCTGCACCCTTGTAATCTCATCAAACCTTCGCCTTCCTCAGTATAGCGAATGAGCCCAATATCGATTACTGTGCTGCTAAGTGTGGGTATTCGTACAGAACTCAAGTGCAGGTAGTGCGCTTATTGTTATTGTTCTAGGGTCGTAGTATTGGTTGCTCTAGCTCCAGTTCCCTTGTTGTGTTCTTCTTAGAGTTCATCAACCGATACCTTTTTGGTAGCAGCTCCTTGTTACGAACGATTACAACTACGAGATGGTTGGTTCAGCTTCTGGTTCTACCCCCCACTCTGCCCCGAGCGGAGGGGAAGGGCCCTCGGACCCCCTTGGTGCGTCGCGATCCTGAGGAGGCAGCTCAGGAGGCCTATGACGAGTTCATTCGTGCTGAGTTGGGTGAGGCGGCGGCTAATCAGGCGGCCGAAATGGCGAGGCATTCAGTTGAAGAGTATAACCGCGTGCTAGAGGAAAGGTCACCCCCTCAAGCGGCCCTGACACTAAAGCATCAAAGTATGGTTACTGAGGAGGCTGAGGACAACAAGCAGGCCGAGTTATCACAGACGAAAGACATGTTGGCGCCCCTCCTCACTGGTCAGACGTTGCAAGTGGTGACCGCCCAGATGCCGGAGAGATATGATGGGGTCTCCGACCTGCGGATCTGGTTCCGAAGGTTTGAGGCAGATGCCAGGGCGGCCGGTTGGAACGAGCACATGATGGCCGAGAGACTGGGTAGATTCTTCAGGGATTCCTATTTTGACACGTGGGACGAGAATGCTGGCAAGAAGGACTTCGCTGCTGATCGGGAGATGATGTTACAACTCTTTGACCTGATTCGTCCCGACGAGGCCTTGGAGAAGTTCCACGCCTTATCTTGGGACGGGAAGGGTCATGTCAGTCAGTTCATGGCCATCTTGAAGCGGGCCCTGGAGGAGTACGACAAGATGTTACCGGCGGAGGAGAAGCTTCCCCCTTTGGTTAAGATTCGTATGTTGTTGGATCGGCTCATTGCCTGTGCCCCGGAGGGAGCCAGGCCGGTTCTGAGAAGACGTCGACCTAAGGGTATAACTGAGGTCTGCCAGATTATAGAAGATTACAGAGGGAAGCAGTCTCGGACGGCCAAGCATGCTGCGGCGGCTGTGTCCGAGGATGAGCATGGGTGCCCCGGGGCGGTGGCACAACCTTCCCCAGACAAGGACAAGCAGTTGGCTTCGCTTATCGAATCTCAGACTAAGGCTATCAACGCTATGCATACTTCGCAGAATGCCCTGCTTGGGTCCCTGGAGGATATCCTCAAGGCTCAACAAGACCCTGGTCGTAAGGATAAGGACATGCGTGCAGGACTCACGCAGCCCAGGAGACAGCTGGTGCCGTGCGGGATCTGTGAAGGGAAGCATGCATCCTATAACTGTCCTCATAAGAAGTGCAGTGAGGGTTGCTTCATCTGTGGTTCTAAGGCACACTTGTCCCGCTCGTGTCCTGAGCGCCCAGCTCTGCTGGAGAAGATTAAGAAGGGTGAGATGCCGGAACAGGGAAATTAGCGGGGCGGCCGCCCAGCAGCCCCCCGTCGCCAGTCGCTAAAGTCTTGGTCCCTGATAATCATAAGAAAACGTTGACTTTGTACCCTTTTAGAGATGATTCTGGTCTATTCTTGTCTGTAAAACTTGTGTCAAATTTTCAGTCTGTTGGCCCTGTTCGCTGCCTCGTGGATACTGGCTGCTGTGCCACGATGGTAGCACGTGATGTGATTCCTGCTGGCTGCGAAGTTAGCCCCGTGAATGGGCCGTCGTTGATTACAATAGATAAGTCCTCTTGTAAGATTATTGGTGTGGCAACATTAGCGATTAATCTGATTACAGCAACAGGGGTGGGGGAGAGAGCCCGCTCCACTGCTGATGAGTTGAGTATCCCCTTTTTGATTACAGCTCTTATTGTAGAATCGTTGGCGTTCCCCGTGATTTTGGGGCACGACTTCTTAAAATATTTTCAGTTAGATATATTGTATTCAGAGATACCGGTGCGTATTATTGGTCGGAATACGAAGGCAGGCCCGCCTGGTATTCCATGGTTGATGCGAGATGCATTGGATGCCGTTGACAGAGGTGTACGGTCGAGGCGGTGTTGCCAGGGTGGCAACGCGACCTCCTATATAGATTCTGTGTTGAGCAGTCCTCCTTCGATGACGGAGCCGGTGCCTCCAAAGATAGCTTTGATGGCTGCCCAACAACGTCAAGTGCTAGGACCTACTGGAAGATTGGTAGCTCAAGGTGTCCAGACCGTCGCACCCTTGTAATCTCATCAAACCTTCGCCTTCCTCAGTATAGCGAATGAGCCCAATATGGATTACTGTGCTGCTGCTAAGTGTGTGTATTCGTACAGAACTTAAGTGCAGGACCTGTACTGCAGGTAGTGCGCTTATTGTTATTGTCCGAGGGTCGTAGTATTGGTTGCTCTAGCTCGAGTTCCCTTGTTGTGTTGTTCTTAGAGTTCATCAACCGATACCCCGACACCTTTTTCGGATTTGGCTGTGTACACGTGCAGCTGCTTACGGCACGTGCACGCGCGCACAAGATGTTTGGAATAGGCGCATCCGACTGGGGGGGGCTCGAATTCGATGGTTGCAGGGACGCCTGCATGGTGTTGTTCTAAGAGTTTATCAACCGATACCCCGACACTGAGTAGACAGAGCTCATCGATTCACGACTACAACACACGCCCCTACGCAATCGTCTGTAAAAATATTCTCGGAAATCATTTCTGTCCAAATTAATACTAACGGTTGATGAATACTCACGAGTTTGTTATATCACGAATTCAGTTTCACCAGCCAGAGATGTGGAAGTTACTCCATGGTCAACCCAACACTATCTGTGCAGGTAATGACGATATGATGACGAGACAATTGAAGAGTAAATAAACAATTCGTAGAATGGAGCTAGAGACTCGAACGACAGCAAGCCAGCAACAAGAAATTAACCGCTATACATGGATTCATGCCAATTTGAGAGTGACTCGATTAGAAGCATATTGACGATTTTATAACTATGAATGGTAGGGTAGATATCTGTATGTCATTGACTATTGCCTGGAGTCCCATAATGATTTACGGATCCACAAAGAATGAACTAGCTCACGCATAGCATGAGCAAGTACAAGACGATATGAAGGGCGTATGGGTGCAGGTGCAGAGCTCAGGATCACAACCAGGTCCGCAAGAACTATAAGGGCAAGGAGTGTTCTTCAGTGCACGGAGGTGCGGCTGAGTATCCTCAGCCTGGAAGACGTCGAAGATGGCAATCAACATACAGAGGATTTTAACCATAGTCGGAAAGTTGATAAGCTGTCAAAGTGAAATGGCAACGAAGAGTAGACGAATGTTCGGTTGTGAGACTGAGATCGGGATGACATTCAGCTGAGCTAGAATATCACGAACTACGGCAGCAAGCATGCTCAAATTCCCGCGCGGAAGCTCCACTGTGGAGCCATGGAGAAGTAGACAGCATTATTGTACGGAGTGGACAAAGTTTGTGGGCGTGTCAACTCGAAGTCATCGATTGGAGGTAGTCAATACTAGTTACTCTGGCAACATTATAATATCATGTTGGATTATCTATATCGTGATGATATATACAACCCGACGGTAATCTTCAAAAACAGATACACACGTGAACTAAGCTTAGACTCTCACGTTCGCCATATACATGTATCTGTCTACTCGCTCCAGCTGGGCCGCACAGCCTGACAACAAATGCAGCTAGTGGTGGCCGAACGGAGTCAATTTACACATACCGAACAGTCGATATAACGCAAATCATCGATTTGATATTGCTATGACTTCTCAGATCCTGCGTTGCATATGCCGTCATAGGTTCTGCGTGCGTAAATGACCTATCGGCGTAAGACATATCCATTTTCGCATTGTCGTGCATGCAAGTACAATATTGTTGAGTGTTTGAGTTGAGTCTTAACTAAAGCTTGACTAGGGCGCACAAAAAGCCTTTGTATATATGTGCATTTGTTACATCAGCTGACGCGACTCGCCTAGTTGAGCTAAACGCTACTTTGGACAGCTAGAATTGTCATACTTCTAGTCCATGGATAATTGACAGCCGTTTTCATGACATTAAGACAACTGGACAACACAATTTGAACACCAGTTGTCCAAATGATGTCAATGTGGTGGAGTGAAAAGCGCAGTTCCCGTGTCCGCATATCGTCCTAGTCAATCAACTGGGCACTTGTCCTAGGAATTTCCTGGATCAGCAGGTCGTTGATCATAGTCCTAGACCATTTTCTAGTAGGGAATCATTTGGAAAAATCGTTGATATTTTCCAAATCAGCGCTCAAGGTTGATGAATAATCGGGGATTATATTGTATTTCATCAACATACGTATTTATGAATATATGTTTATATATTATTAGATTGTAGGCGACAGTTTCTCCATGGTGAACCCTGTGAGAATTTTACCGGGCTCCGCCTCATGAACACGACTCATTGAAGATGCCATTAAGTCTCAAGGTCAATAACTAACTACTAAGACATAAATCTGATGGAGATGGGGTCTACTACGACTCAGACTTGGGTTGTACGAATAAAAGACTGGCCATTGCTCGGCCCGAGCAAAAACACGCGTGCACATGATTGCACGCAAGCACACCGTGGCGCACACAACCTGTGCGTGAGGCCCACTATCGACCATCCATCAAACCACAAACCCAACCCTATTTGGCCAGATAACAGAGATAATGCGACGAGAAAAGCCAACAATCGAGCCACTGAAATCAAAGCTAAGTTCAGAGCTACTACCGGCTTTCACCCAACCAGCAACAAAGGATAAACCGCTATGCATGGACTTATGCCAAGTGCCGAACTACGGAATCTTAGACATGGCTTGAGGATTATCGATGATGTTAGATGAGTATAAATGGTAGACTAAATAATCGAATCCCATCAACCATCTCCCTGATGATACAGATCCATCATGGCTCTACTCTATGACGAATAACACTCACAAACGCACGCCCAGTCATCAATAAAGCAGCTGCAGACTTTAGGATCACAATCAGGTCCACAGACTATCGCCTGGCAAGGAGATCCATTCAGTTTACGGAGGTGCGGCGGAGTTTCCTCAGCCTGAAAGACGCCGAGGATGCCAATCAACACGAAGAGGATTTCAACCATAGTCACGAGGTTAATAAACTATCGGACTGAGGTATCAGAATTTCTGATTCAGAAATAGCTTGGTAACTATCAGGTTGGTAACTATCACAAGGTATACTGAAATGGCAAAGACGAGTGTTCAGTTGCGAGATTGAGGTTGGAATGTCGTTCAGCTTATATAAACCATGAAATTCGACAGCACGCATGCTCACTATCGTTCACGGTGGTAGAAGACAGCGTGACAGTGTGTTGACGGGTATACTCGGTGATTGAGTTGTCCCTGGCAGGGGTTTCGGTCGGGACACTGGTTGACTCAAGAGCCTCAAGGCGAATGGGTTGAAAAGTATATTGAATTCCATGTCAGTATCAATACGCTGGATTGGCGCTTGTCGACATCGACAGGAACTTACAATGTAAGGAGAATCTATTTTGCCTGAAGCCGAATTGGTTATTATTGATACATACTCCAGGAAAGTAAGCGATATCCTATCTACACCTTTTCAATCTCCAACTCAGCAGTTGAAAGAACAAATTAGATAGATGAAATTTGATTTCCGACTAGTGAAAGGAGTTTTTCATGGAATGAAAGTTCAAATTCACATTTGAACACCAGTTGTCCAAATAATGCGCTGTGTGTGAGCGGGAAGCCCAATTTTCATGTCCACACATGTTGTGGAACCATTGAAATGGAGACAGCATGATTGTGCGCAGTAGAGTCTACTGAGTAGACAGAGTTTATCGATTCACGACTACAACACATGCCCCTACGCAATCACCTGTAAAAGTATTCTCGGAAATCATTTCTGTCCAAATTAGTACTAACGGTTGATGAACACTCACGAGTTGGTTATATCACGAGTTTCACCAGCCAGAGATGTGGAAGTTACTCCATGGACAACCCAACACTATCTGTCCAGTTAATGACGATGTGACGATGAGACAATCAAAAGTCAATAAACAATTCGTGGATGGAGCTAGAGACTCGAACAACAGCAAGCCAGCAACAAAAAATGAACCCTTATGCATGGATTCATGCCAATTTGAGAGTGACTCGGTTCGAAGCATATTGACGATTTTATAACTATGAATGGTAGGGTAGATATCTGTATGCCATTGACTATTGCCTGGAGTCCCATAATGATTTACGGATCCACAATGAATGGACTCGCTCACGAATAGCATAAGCAAGTACAAGGCGCTAAGAAGTGATCACTAGTGCAGATGCAGACCTTAGGATCACAACCAGATCCGCACTTCGACATAGCGCAAGAAGGGTTCCTCAGTGCACGGAGGTGCGGCTGAGTATCCTCAGCCTGGAGGACGTCGAGGATGGCAATCAACATACAGAGGATTTTAACCATGGCCGAAGGGTTAATAAGCTGTCAAAGTGAATTGGATATGAGGAGCAGATGAGTATTCATTTCTTCGGTATTTGGGGCGCGAACTTCGCGCACGATTTTAACCATAGTCACAGGGTTGATAAACTATCGGAGTAAAATGGCAACGAAGAGTAGACGAGTGTTCAGTTGCGAGATTGAGATTGGAATGTCGTTCAGCGTATATAAACCATGAACTTCGACAGCACGCATGCTCACTATCGTTCACGGTGGTAGGAGACAGCGTGACAGTGCGCAGTAGACAGAGTTTGTTGACGGGTATACTCGGTGATTGAGTTGTCCACCGATGCCTATGAATTGATCGATACCAGTGACTCTGGCAACACAATCCCGAAAGCTAATACAGACAACCCAAAAGCAATCTTTGGGAGATCCATGAACGTTTATAAATGCGCTCGATCCTTCGATGCATATACACGCAAGCTACGCTTAAGATTACTGTCCATCTGTCTACTTCGCACAAGCAGAGCCGCACAGTCGGACAACGAAGGTTGCTAGTGGTGCCCGAAAGGCATCGATTAATTGATGTGATGCCAAATTCTCCAGTAACCAATGAGAAGAAGTACGAGTGCAAGACTTCTCGTATATACTTGTCTCAGGCGAAGTACACAAAACTAAGTGTCTTCCATGTGTGACAGCATCACTACTCATACTGGGACCCTAGCATCAGGTGTTAATGGGCGCAGAAGCTTTGTGTTAGAATGGTCGACCGAACATTGACTCAGTCTGCCTATTGCAACACTTTCCTCGAACTCAGAGCTCACGTATCCAGACTCAGTAAGAGCACATTGCACCGATCACACACTTATACTATAACTATCTCAACTCACACCTTGGTCGTGCTCGATATTTCTGGCTAAGTATCCCACTCCGGGTCGCGTGGGTTTGGTAGGGTGGTTCAGTAGGAACCGACCTTAGAAGTACCGATGAGAGAAAGACACTCAGGTGCACAGAGTCTGAGTGACACTCAGTGAGTGTGCCGATAGTGCGTGCGTCACGCACGTGCGTGCCTGCACTCTCTGCGGTACTTGCTCCCGGGAGTGGTCGGATTGGGATAAAGTGTATAGGCCCTCTCAGCCCTCGGCTATTCAACGCTGTCCAGCAGGCACGGGGGGTCCACTCGCCCTACGGTTTCATTACCGCAGTACGAATTGCTAGCGAAGCGACGCGACCATCCGCATCGGTATTCAACTTAGGTTAACAAGTTAACCTTTATTAAATCGTTGGTCATAAAGAAGCTAAAGGAGCTCTTGCACGTCAACTCATTGCAGCTATAGAAGGGAGCAGATTCTCCTTCCATATCTCATTCCCTGTATATCTAACGCAGTGAGGAAATAATTCAATAACGATGGAAAAGACAACAGACTCCACGAATTCTCCGACACAAAAGAACCTGTCCCGCGCTATTATCGCGGCGGTAGCGATCTCAGTATTGATTCAGTACTGACCTCGAATTGCAGGTATCCACTAGGAAGGAACAATACATAGACCTTACACATGATTCATAGTATTATTAACATATCAAAAAAATAACATTCACAACCTATAGTACAACAGCCGTGCGCTATACGACGTAGAAAACGCCTTTCATGTCAAGTCTCAGGTGACAGACTCAAACAACGAAACACAAGTAATAGTAAAACATGTAAAACTTGACGGCCTCGTACGCAATTATAATGATCTTCATCACCTTAGTTTTTCGATACTGCTTTCGGTCTGAAATGACCATCTGAAAATAAACATGAATGATATCGATCAATGAAGTTTCACGCGAAGTTTTATGTGAAGTGTCGATACTTGCGCTATGCAGCAGTCATGGAATATATCTTTCACCGGCGTTTTTCATATCACGGTTGTATTACACCACGAAACTCCATTGAACTGCCCTGTGATGCGAGTGATTTATCAAAAACTATAGAAAACGATCAACAACATTTGCTCCACTGCTATAGTCAGTGTTGGAATAAATGTTGCGCTTTTCTCAACTGAGAATCAAAGTTTCCTCACTAGCACGCCTACAGATCTGGGTAGAAATGCAGGTAAACTAGCGAGAATTATCTTGATTTTCCTTACAATTTCTACAAATGCCGACTACACATGTAGTTGACCATACCTGAGCCCACACCAAGCGAACGCTAATCCGATTGCGCCCATATGCTGATACATTTCAGAGTAAAATCTCTAGTCTCGAATATCTTAAGACGGACAGTCGAGGTAATATATCACGGAGTTTCACCCGTGATATGAGAGCCACTGCTGAAAAACATATTTCACCTTCCACTCGAACTTCTGCGACTGTTTCAGGTAAAATAGAGCGATCTATACAGCGTAATTCGCCGAATGTTTTCGAATCATCCCTTATCGCAAATGCCGCGCTTTTCACATAAAGAGTTATACACAGACCATTACAAGAAATTAACATCAAACACAACATGCACTATTCTTGTGAATAACAGGTGAAATCAGAACAGTGATAAAACAGCGCACTAACAAGCTCTTCTACGGCCGCATAATATCAACTATCAATTGAATCACTGAGAATCGATGACAGCAATCAACTCTCCTTATCGGCCTGGAACTTGGTCACATCATTGAAATTGATCTACCACTCTGGGGCATGCGTGCAACTATCACGCACAACAATAACACTAGCGCCACGTACAGACCTGAGAACACATCGATTCAACTCACAGACAAGAAGAACTTCATTATCTTACCTGGCGAGCCACTGACCCATCCTACCAGTGCAATCACTACTGGGACCAACAACTACGTAGTTGGACAGAGAATCACGAACGTACTGGGCGAGCTCAACCTAAGGCGAGAACACACATAACACAACAATAATAATCACATTCATGATGAATCTTAACGTGAATAATCACACTCATGAATCTCAACGTTCTCACATTCTAAAACGAGAACAATCTGTCACTAATTCCTACTTCAAAATTATCCACAGCGCGAATAATCACACTTATAAATTCCCACTTTGATAAAATTCCACAACAATGACAATCACACTCATAAATGCATATTTTTAAATAGAAAATCTAAAAATTATATTTTAATTCAAATATTAAATAAAAATCTAATAAATCTTTTAAATTGTATTTTCCGCAACATTGGTAAAGTTAGTTTGAAGTTCCACAATAACTACAATGTCGAATCCTTAGTGCAACATTCCACAACGAATAGCAAATTCAACAACGCGAATAACCACACTCGTGAACACCTACTTTAACATTATTGCTGGGAGGCCTGACAACATAGTGAGTGCTGACGCCCTTCTCCTCAGCTTCCTTATCAACGGCTTCCTTCACAGACTTCATAATACCATTACAAGCATTCGTAGTGATGTTCTCGACGAACCTGAACGAAACCACCATAAATTTCCCAAGGAGTGGTATCAAAACTACTTACTCAGGCGAGAACAACACTTGTCCCTCCGCGTTGTGGGCACCAGGATCGCTCATACTCGTGAGAAGTTGCTCCGGAAATGGTCTTGGAATATAAACACATTCGACATTATCACCTGACGAACAATTCATTGAAATAATAACAACCAGTGTGAGAGAATAATATGAAGATGGTCAACTACATGTGTTAGTCACAATATGGTGATTCTAAGGAAAACTTGTACAATTAGAGAGAAACCTCAGGAAGCGAAAACATATTCCTCCAACATTAATATCAACAGAAAAGCAAACCAACCTGATTTCGCGAGAGTCACCGCTTTCTTAGCGGCCTCAATACTCCCTTTCAAGTCGCTCGCGCCAACAGCAACGAGGAACCTTTGAGGAGCTACCGAAGCGGCTGCAGTAGCGAACGATCGCATAGCAGTGCATGCTAGAGGACGGAACATAGACATCGACATCACGAAAATAGAAAATTGAAAAAACCAACTATGAGTAAAAAACCAACTATGCGTAAAAATGCTAATTTCCAAACCACACCACTGCAAGGAATGAGGACAGGAACCGTACTAGCGACGCTTAAGCTGCATAGCTAGTGATGAAACACAAAAATGATATTCCCGCTTCAAAATTCGAGCGGAGCGAAGCGAAGTTTTTGCCACGAGAGCTAGAGGTGCGTTGCGTTGTGTTACTGATCCCTCGACAATACACTCCACCAGCAATGACGGTGTAATCCTCTATTTCTTACAGAGTGCCACAAACAAAAAGTGTTTTTGTCTGTAACTTGCAGAATTGAAGAAAAATATGGATTTTTTCTCCTGTGATATTGTACGATATTCACCTTTTCTCACTATGATTGCACGAGATATGTATATGACGCCCTGTCTATGACGTTAACTCGATCAATGATTCCGAATGTTGCTGTTGTTGTGCACTGAAATAAGTCGCGACGCTATGCTTATTAGGACTAAAACGTGAGGTCAATCCAACCCAGCCTCCTCCACAAAGAGCCCCAGAACGTTAGAGTCGATTGAGTTTCAGTTGCGCTTCCCAGCGGTCAGAACCAGCTCTAGTTACAGTGCGCACCACCTAGAGACCGAAAATAGGTGTGCAGAGGTAACTTTTCCTACAGAGCGATTTTCAAGCTAAAATTTTGAATATGAGCTCCGCTTATATAGTTATATTGCACCTTGGAACATGTATATTCGCGTACTGTACCAGTGTTGAGATATGATTTTGCTTTCCTCAGCTGAACTCAGGAGTTTTCTCTCCTATTGAAGAAGTTGACACACAAATTCTGGTGAGTATACAGAAACGAATAAGAATCTCTCGAAAGTTCCTCTGAATTTTCGTCCTATCACCAACACATGTAGTTGACCATGTGCATATTTTCCCACACTGCTAGTAGCTCATGCAAACCAATGATCGACGATGATGAACAATACCAAAGACTTGCTCGGAGAACTATGCTCACCTTGATTTGCATTCGTCTCACTCGCTGGGGGAGGAACTCTTTCGATGAGCGAGCTGAAATGGGGAGGTGTCAATTTGATATGATGCAAATGTGTGTTATTCTCCGAGATTAATAAGAATCGATCTGAAACTATATCGCATAAACAATGTAAACATTGCTATGAACATGTGATGTGATAAAAGTAACCTTTCGACTCGAAAGTTTCGAGACTATGATAGCGACAAGTTGTTCACTATCATTAATCCCGGAATAGAAAACACACATATCAACTTAGCACTCAGCACTGTATCCAAGTATTAACTCACCCATAGACCCACTTCAAAAAAGAGAATTGAAGGGCGACAGATCTCAATTTAATGTCAAGTTGCTCTCCAGTGCTCAACGTCCCGAATCGACTTCAACTACGTAATGTCGCAAAAGATAGCCGAGAATTTCACTGCTGGATATACCAGGGAAAAATCCAAGGCAGTTCGCTGCGTGAATCATCTATGTACGCGCGTACGAGGCGAGCAGCGTCACCGTTGTGCTCATCGAAGAGAGTCGGTGTCAAGCAATGTGGTGTTGGGTGTCTAGAAAATGTCCTCGACACATCCCCCAGAAGAAATAATGGAGTTTCACCCTAGTGATATAGAAAACACTAGTGAAAAACATGTTTCACGACTACTGCATATCACCGCGAATATCGGGTTTTTCACCGAGTATTACACCACTTCACGTAAAATGGCTGGCGAAACTCCAATATTCATACCAGATATTTCGAGTATAGGATCACCCTACACGTTTTCTATTAAAAAGGCCATGGCGAGGTGCTTTCTTTTCTTATTTTTTGGGAAAATTTGAAATCACTCTCACCAGGAATTGCTTCTAACCGATATGGAAGTTCTATATCGCGACTCGAATATTCAATGACCATAAGCATACACCACTTGTTATCGACTTCCGTTGAGTTTTCTCTCCCCAACACTCATAATAAACTCAATCCCGAGATGATAGATGCACGATACAATCCGCTGGTCATGAAATTCACATCGTGAGGTCCGCCTTCTGAGACTATCTCCTCGTCAGTTCAGATTCTCATCGGCACTCTTGCTCTGTCGGATCTGATAATCCTCTTGCCAGCTGATTGGAGACTACTGCATAAATTCAAAATGATTCTACGGTGTATCACAGAAACAGTGTTGGAAATTATGCACATACTCAACCACATGTGTTGGTGACAATATGTGATTTTTGGGAGATTATCCATCCACCCGAATTCGCATACAAGTGAGGAAACTTCTGGGCTCAGCTGAGGAAAGCGATCATATTGCCCAACACTGGAATCGGCAATTCACCAAAAAATCCTCCTCATATTCATCATCTCACCTCGAATATCTTATCTTTAATTTTTTCATACAAATCCTCCTCCGATTTGAAAACCGCCACACCATAATCAGAACAGTAGTGAGCGATCATTGGTGGCAAATCGTCGGAGCTTGTATGGAGTAGCAGCACAGATCTCGGCTTCCTCGCCAGCGCGAAACCCAAACTGACCTGACGACCAGTTTCCTCCTATGATTGAGCTCGCAACACATGCCGTTTCATAAGACTTTCCAGACACGTTTGGTTTCCTCATCTGCTCAGCTCAGGAGTTTCCAAATGTACTTCATAGAAATGAAGTGATTTAGACTGAAATTTTCTACCCTATTTCGTCTTATTTCTCTTCCAGTGATGTTTTCAGCCAAGACATACATACCACAAGCTGCGCTAGTCGTTGTTGAGATAAGAGATATTATGAAATTAAGTTACACTTATTACTCACAAATTTGACTTATCGATTGTATTGAAATCGCCGTTGGTTTTTTTCCACTTCTACCCTAAGTTGTATGGATTCAATGCTCACAAGAAAAAAAAACAAGTGGAGAAAAACCAACGATATTTTCCCACGATTTCCTCTGACTATGTGCATTTTTCCCACACCGCAAAAGCTGAACTCACTTGACATTTGACATCTTCCACCTCGAATATGCATATATCAGATCGCTCTAGTGCATCAACGTTCCACCTCCCCACCTGAGTACAGAGCATTCGCATTCACTACACAACCCGCTGAAAATTGAATATATCACATATACATAGCAGCTTGTTATGAGCTCATTATAAAACTTCCAATTATTTCATCTCGAGGGCGAGCGGAAATGAAAATAACAGTGTTGGAAGCTATGTTCGCCTTTCTCAGTTGAACCCAGAAATTTCCTCGCTAATTATACAAGTTTACATGCAAGAAATTCGCGTGTAAATGTACAGAAACCAATAATAACTTTCTCAATTTTCCTCAGAATTTTCGCAAAAGTCACCTACACATATAAATACCGGAAAATAATCCCCACAATGAAGACAGAAGCACCAACGCTTACCTCTCGCCGATCAGCTGTAGAAGATCTTTCGCCGTTTAAAGCTAATACGACTATCTGTTCAAACGACTTGAAAACATCATCGACTTCATCACTGAGCTCACCAACTCGTGAAATGGAAACTGCTTCTCCAAGGACAGTCCAATTTGAGCAAGCGTCATTCGCAAGTGGCGAGTTGTATCGGATTTCACTGACCAATTAGCAGCAATATACTTTAAAGATGCAACTACGAGTATTTCAAAAACCGAGAAACCTATAATATTCCCGGGGGGAACTCATTTTGAATTTCCAACATTCTTCAATCAGTTTCCCATGTAAATGTCATCACGTAAGGAACATCATTTTCCCCATTGTTATTAAACCCTGGAGTCTGAGAAAAACGCTTAGTTTTACCGCTAAGATAAATGATGGTCCTTTGAGTGTTACCAGTACTGACAGGTAATACTTCAGGATAGGCAACCACCTGAAGAAATTCCATATTCCTATGAACTTAACCGCAGTGTTGGAGTAGGAATATATGTTCGCTTTCCTCAGCTGATCTCAGAATTTTCCTCACTAGTTATAGGAATTCGGGATAAAGTGTACAAAAACCAGCGAAAATTTCCCAAATTTTTTCCTCAGAATTTCCGAATTATCGTCAACACACATAATTCACCACGTGAATATTTTCCCACACTAACAGCTGGTCAACAAAATGACGAATATCAATGACTAGATGAGCATACAAACAGCGTCCCCAACTTTCTCACTTGGAAGAATTTCGATTTATTTTCCGGCGCGAACCGCGCCATAAGATGCAAGTGATCGCTAGGGTATGTTGTGCATGGCAGAAGTGGACATTCCTCGGGCAATTCGTAAAAAGCCGATTCTAGTAGAGAACCTTTGAACCTACACAGATGGCATTCTACACCACAGGTGGCAAGTCCGTATGAAAATTATGGGGAAAAATTACCGAGGTAAACTAAACGTGTACACCTCCGTTAACCCACATACAGTGTGTGTCAATTTGATATGATGCAAATGTGTGTTATTTTCCGAGATTAATAAGAATCGATCTGAAACTATATCGCATAAACAATGTAAACATTGGTATGAACATGTGATGTGATAAGAGTAACCTTTCGAGACTATGATAGCGACAAGTTGTTCACTATCACTAATCCCGGAATAGAAAACACACATATCAACTTGGCACTCATCACTGTAATCCGGTGTTAACAGTCAAGCCCTCCGATGGCCGACCAGATGTAGTCGATGTGCCTGCGGGTCACAGGCTTCCCCTTGCGCTGTTGAATCGTCGTAGGGCGTAGTTGAGATTCTTCGAGTGGATATCTATGAATAAAATCAATCGATAATGAACTACGCGATGTGTTGTGGGTCCAGTTTGCCTTGTTTCTCATCAAACCCCCGCCTTGCTCTTTATAGCGAACGAGCCCAATATCGATTACTGTGCTGCTGCTAAGTGTGTGCATGCATACAGAACTCAAGTGCAGGTAGTGCGCTTATTGTTATTGTCCTAGGGTCGTAGTATTGGTTGCTCTTGTACGACCGAATATACTTTAGAAATACCTTGATAGTGCTGGAGGAATACATATTCGCTTTCCTCGGCTAAGCTCAGTATTTTCCTCATTGATTATAGAAGTTTACACGCGAATTCAAAATTTTCAGTAAATGTTTGTGTATACACTCACGCTGATTTCCAATCTGTAGACTTCAGAATGGTCTGAATACTTCCCTCCCATGGTTCAGCATTGAAGTCGCCGCACACGAGTACCTTACACGGGTAACAGTACAACCCAGTCGACTACTTCCAACACCAAATGGCAACAACAGTGTTGGAGTAGGAATTATTCCTAAGGAATATATGTTTGCTTTCCTCAGCTACTGAGCTCGAAAGATTTTCCTTACTAATTATACAAATTAGGATAGAAGGGTACAGAAACCATCAAGAATTTCCTCAGATTTTTCATATCATCACCAACACATGCAGTTGACCATGTGCATATTTTCCTGCCACACTGAGGAGAACTACATAAATTCACACTTTGGGTATATCTAACATTTCCAGGTCAAATTGTTTTTCACCGAAAATTTCAATTTTTTCCCATGCGGTTAACATTTTACCCATGGTTTTAAAATTGATTTGACCTGGAAATACTGTTAGCACTCCAGCGGATGTCCTTTTTCGAATATCTAATATTTTATGTATATAATTATACAACAATTCAATGGAGTGTCACAACCCGTTTTACCCGAAGTGGCGTAAAACTCGCGAAAAACGCGATATTCGCGGCGCTACGCAGTAGTCGTGAGATATGTTTTTCACTAAAGTTTTTTATATCACTAGGGTGAAACTCCGATGTATCATCAATAGTGTTTATCAGCGATACTTGTCTCCTGTAATTGAGTTATGATATTGATACCATGTAGTGAATATAAACATGGATATCAATACTAGTATTACGTTATATATAATGGAGTTTCACCGTTTTACGTGAAGTGGCATAATACTCTGCGAAAAAAACCCGAT
>NW_003215793.1:92401-115357 GCF_000006405.1 Perkinsus marinus ATCC 50983 | reverse complement strand
ATATCCATACGTACTACAGTGGAGTTTTCCCCTAGTGATATGAGAAACACTAGTGAAAAACATATTTCACGACTACCACTGCATATCACCGCGAATATCACCGAGATTTACGCCACTTCACGTAAAACGAGTGAAACTCCAGTGATACAAAGACATACTAACACAGCATAAGGAGGCACTTTCCTGAGGACAACCATACTCACCGGAGCTCCATACACTCTTGTAGCGGTTTCTATTTCCTCAATCACCCATGTGAGTTGTTCTTGCCGACGTTGGTCTGCTTTCCGATCTTCACCGGCTTTCAGATGGATAGATGCCACCAGCAGTTTCCAGGGCTCACTAGTACCCTACAGTATAGTGTTGGAGGAATATATATGTTCACGTTCCTCAGCTGAGTTCAGCAGTTTCCCTACTGATTATGCAAGTTACATGCACATTCGAGTTGAGACCCAAAAACCGTCCAAATTTCCCCGAATTCCCCTATTTTCGCCAACACATGTACTTGGTGATGTTCATATTCTGCACACTCCCATCCACGGGATACTTACAGTGGATTCAGACTCGCACTCGAGTAAAACCATTGATAGAGGAACCCGTAGGTTGGTGTCAATCTTGGACAGATCCTTCACAAGACGCCAGTTCTCTCGCTTATAGAACACGCATGTTCCATCGCTGATACAAGTGAGTTCGATAAACATACAGTAAAGTTTCACCCGTCTTACGTGATACTCATATGAAGTGAATTAAAATTACATCGTAGTTATGCGTTTTCACTGCTGATTGCGTTTTACGCGGAGTGAAATGTGGAATATATGTTCTTCACTACTGTTTTTCATATCACCGATGAAACTCCAGTCACTACTGTAATTTGAAGATGCGCTCTAATTGTGTACTTGTATCTTTTTATCCTTAGCTACATAGCGAGTTAAAGGATCGCTTATTGGGCGAGAGTCAAGAATATGTGTTGTTACTTATCCTTACGCCCGCTACCTTGCGTTCACCCAGTAGAACAGAAACCGACCATGACACCAAAACTGACCTAAACCAGCCCAGTTTGAGTCCAGGCGCTCGTATTTTGTATTGGAATGCTCCTTCGTATCCAAATTTGCTCAGAACAGGATAGAACCAATGGATGAAATGATCAACTTCTTGCAGACATATTATTGATGGTGAGTCTCGCAATATAATCTGAGAAATCACGGGCTGAACGGAGCAGTGTGGGGAGAAAATATACGTGTGTTGGTGACAATGTGAAAATTTCCAGGAGATTCCGGAAATTCTCGTGGGTCTCTGCGCACTTACCACAATTTTTACATAAACACTTATGATTATCAAGAAAACTCCTGAGCTCAGCTGAGGGAATCAAACATATATTGCTACTCCAACACTGTGTTCACTCCTGAGCTCAGTAGCTGAGTAAAGCAAACATATATTCCTACTCCAACACCGTGTTCACTCCTGAGCTCAGTAGCTGAGTAAAGCAAACATATATTCCTACTCCAACACCGTGTTCACTCCTGAGCTCAGTAGCTGAGGAAAGCAAACATATATTCCTACTCCAACACCATGTTCACTCCTGAGCTCAGTAGCTGAGGAAAGCAAACATATATTCCTACTCCAACACTGTGTTCACTCCTGAGCTCAGTGGCTAAGGAAAGCAAACATATATTCCTACTCCAACACTGTGTTCACTCCTGAGCTCAGCTGAGACAAGCAAACATATAACTTATTCCTCCCACCCTGGGTGTTAACCTCGTATTATGATTGTGTAAACAGATCATACGAGCCAGAGAGATCTCACTGATATGAGTTGTTCTCTCCGCTTTTCCCAACTCTCAAATGCTGTTGTGAATGAACCGAAGTCGTTGCCCCGCAGGGAACATTTCGAATGTGGAAATAGCGTGTCGATTTCCTCTGAATATTGCGACGTGTGGTATGCTAAGGAAAATCAAATAGAACATAAAACACATATCTTGCACATGCCTGGTCGCGGCCCTGAGGAGAGTCCCCGAGCCAGGGTGTTCCACTGCATGACCTGCGAATATCAAGACTTCATAGAATTTTAGGAAATGCTTACTGTAAACGGACATCCTGATGCAGTATTAGTAACTGATCGAACAGTACAGCTCTACAGCGCTGAGTGGCAATTTGATATGTGTGTTTTCTATTCCGGGATTAATGATAGAGAACAACTTGTCGCTATCATAGTCTCGAAAGGTTACTTTTATCACATCACATGTTCATAGCAATGTTTACATTGTTTATGCGATATAGTTTCAGATCGATTCTTATTAATCTCGGAAAATAACACACATTAGCATCATATCACGCATCGTCAAAGTCAGATCATGCTTAGTTGCTCAACAGTGGTGGGTGTTGGGATGCGAGTTGAACGAGCTCAGTGGAGAGCGTGGTTCATCCCAGATCCAGCACCCACCACAAGATGGAGTGAGCGAACACTATCTTTGCCCTGCCCGGACCACTGTTGAGTTTAATGAAGTTTAATCAATCATGCTTAGTTGCTCAACAGTGGGGGGTTTTGGGATGCGAGTTGGAGTTGGACGAGGAGCTCAGTGGAGAGCGTGGTCCATCCCAGATCCAGCACCCACCACAAGATGGAGTGAGCGAACACTCTTTCTGCCCTGTCGTCAAACTTACTCTCTTTCCATGTCCGTCCGAAATTCTCATCAACGACAACTCGGGGGGAAAATGTGGCGTCCTTCAAGACCGGCAAACGAACTTGACTATGCCAGAAGCAATCCATGTCAACCTCATCATTTCCAATAATCAACCTACAGTAGACCAACACTTGTCGTAAGGATACCTCGAGTCCTCAAGATATGCACCTGGTCAACTACATATGTTGGTGACAATGAGAAAATTATGGGAAAATTTTTGGTGTTTTTTACACTCCTGCCCGAAATTCTATAAAGCTCAGCTGAGGGAAGCGAACATGTATTCCAACACTGTCATAATGAGTTTCAGGATACAAACAAGATTGTTGCATAGGAGTGCACCGATGAAACTCACCGAGTAGTAGCATAGTTCTCCTTGAGATTCGTTTTCGGAGGAAACACCTTGTACCTGTTGAAAATCTAGCCATCACAGAATTTCAATTCCTGCTACAATACGCGCAATCTGAAGAGTCCGTTTTGTGTCACCGGTGTAGTTTTTCACAAGAGCTCTACCGGGGCTGAAATTTCATATACGGGCTCTCCTAAGAGTAGCATTTTTTCAAATATGTCATGAATTCGGAGCGGAAAATGCGCGAATTTTCGCAACGTTGATCAGAACAAGCCGCCAGGGGACACATTTGCTATTTCATCGAAATTTTACCCGTTTTACGTGAAGTGGCTTAATACTTAGTAAAAAACGCGTAGTACTTACTGAAAAACGCGATATTCGCGCTAAGCAGTAGTCGTGAAATCCATTTTTCACTGGAGTTTTCCATATCGCTAGGGTGAAACTCCATTGAAATTTCTGATAATTCATTAAAATCAGTCGGTAAAATGCTAAAAAGCTGGCACTTTTTTTCCCAAAAAATCGGAAAATTATTAGAAATTGGACCACAAAGATATACTATAGAGTGCTTACCTTACTCCACCATCCACGTCCTCACGTTCCCACTGTATGTCAATGTCATCACTCCGAAGCGCCAGCGAGGTCACTTTCACAGTCGGCAGGGAAGACCTAGAAACAGTTCTATCACGAAATCTGAGAAGTCCTACGCAGTGAACAACACTAATACTGGAGTTTCACCCGTGATATGAAAAACACTAGTGAATAACTTTTCCACGACTGCTGCATATCACCACGAATATCGCGTTCTCCACAGACTTTTACGCCACTTCATGTGAAACGGGACTGTTCTTTCCTAGTCTACGAACCTGTCATCATTCGTGACGAGTTTTATATTAATAATGGCGGCCTCGCCCAGCGAGTCAGCACACGGTAGAAAACCATCCTCAACCTGGATTGCGAACCGGGCAGGCAGAATCTGATCTCACGAGAATGTACAACGATCAAGAAATGGAGTTTCACCCGTTTTACGTGGAGTGACGTAAAGCTCGGTGAAAAGCGCGATATTCGCGGTGATATGCAGTAGTCGTGAAATATCTTTTGCCTTGGTGTTTTACATATTACGCGTGAAACACTAACTTGAGAAATGGGGTTTCACCCGTTTTACATGAAGTGGCGTAAAACTCGGTGAAAAACGTGAAATTCGCGATATGCAGTAGTCGTGGAATATATTTTTCATATCACTAGGGTGAAACTTCAATAAATATTATATGTTATTTAGTATAAAAATAATTGACCGATGCGTTTCCCAACAGGAACTTTCGATGCAAGTTTGAGTTCGTATGGCATCAGTCGCCGTGATATTTGCACATGTGTTTTGTCAGACCGATTCATCTTAATAATATATATGAGAAACAGAATCGTGTTATAATCATCGACGATGACCGTTTGAGGTAAGTCGGGAAACTTTTCCGATGATAAACTTATTTGCATTTCACTCCAACTTCGCAGTGTTTTAGGCTGAAACTCCAACAAGGCTTAGATGTAAAACCATACACTGAAGTGAAATGGTCATATTATTGACCATTTCACAGCAAAGAGCAAACATCTTCGATGAGTGTGATACCTCTAGTCGAGCTCTCGCAACAACGAGCGTCTCCGACTTGTCCGATCTGCCGATCTCAACAACCTAAAAAGGCAACGATAACGACGAAGACCGTCACGCAGTGTGGTGGAAAACGTTCATGGTTTCTCACATCTGTTGGTGACAATATGAAATATGTGAGAAAATTTTTGGGGAGTTCATTTCAATTCCTTTACATTTCTACTCTGGTACGTATATGAACTCCTATAATCATTGAGTGAACTCCTAAGCTCAGCTGAGGGAAGCAAACGTATATTCCTACTCCAACACTTTGTTCACTCCTAAGCTCAGCTGAGGGAAGCAAACATATATTCCTACTCCAACACTGTGTTCACTCCTAAGCTCAGCTGAGGGAAGCAAACATATATTCCTACTCCAACACTGTGTTCACGTTTTTTCAGCTTCGCTTCCCTACCCTTAAATCAGCATTCCGAATACAGAAGTGATCTCGAGATTTCTTCACAAACTCAACGAGTTCGTCCAGAATAACCTGATGAGAAAAATTCAAAATCTGATAACACAATTTTGAGTGCTGACCTCAACGACAGACACATCGGCCTCAGCCGCTGGCGCCTCGAACCTGCAGGATCAATGGAGTTTCACAACCCGTTTTACGTGAGGTGGCGTAAAACTCGGTGAAAAACTAGGCGATATTTGCGGCATACTGTAGTAGCCGGGAAATATGTTTCTCACTAGTGTTTTCCATATCACTAGGGTGAAACTCCAATGTTGCAGCAATTTAACAGAGTTTCACCCGTTTCACGTGAAGTGGTGTAATACGCCGTGTATGTTTTCCCCACCGATAACACAAGTGAAGTGTGAGATATGTTTTCCACTACTGTTTTTCATATCACCGGTGAAACTCCGATTTATTATATTATCGCGATCAACATCAGGCCATAAGTCTATGATTGATAAATCCACATAGAGTTTCGCCCGTTTCACGTGAAGTGGCGTAATACTCTGTGAAAACCCCAATATTCGCGGTGATGTACAGTAGTAGTGAAATATATTTTTCACTAGTGTTTTTCATATCACTAAATGCACGAGACATACTTCTGAGCGACTTCCTCGACGCTTCTTGCGACTATCTCTAACACGGTTGGAAGCAGTTGAAATGAAATATCGAGTACAGCTTTGATCAATGCGCTCATACCATGTAACTCGTACCTGCTGATGAAAATAAAATCCCTCTTGGGGAGGCTTGTGTCAATTTGATATGATGCAAATGTGCGTTATTTTCCGAGATTAATGAGAATCGATCTGAAACTATATCGCATAAACAATGTAAACATTGCTATGAACATGTGATGTGATAAAAGTAACCTTTCGAGACTATGATAGCGACAAGTTGATCACTATCATTAATCCCGAAATAGAAAACACACATACCAAATTGGCACTCAGCGCTGTATATTATATCACCGATCACATGTGTGCACCTCAAATCAAACTACGACTCACGCCGGTTTCTCTTCTACTCCATCGATCGTTAGCATGGCACTCAACAACTGTAAAGAGTCCTCTGATGCTGAAGAAACTGCCTCGAATATGTCCTTCACAATCTAAGCACAGGAGTAGCAAGAGTTGCTGGGCTGCGTTGGAGTAGGAATATATGTTCCCTTTCCTCCGCTGAGCTCAAGAGTGAGCACAGTGCTGGAGTAGGAATATATGTTTGCTTTCCTCAGCTACTGAGCTCAGGAGTGAACACAGTGTTGGAGTAGGAATATATGTTTGCTTTCCTCAGCTACTGAGCTCAGGAGTGAACACAGTGTTGAAGTAGGAATATATGTTTGCTTTCCTCAGCTACTGAGCTCAGGAGTGAACACAGTGTTGGAGTAGGAATATATGTTCCCTTTCCTCCGCTGAGCTCAAGAGTGAGCACAGTGCTGGAGTAGGAATATATGTTTGCTTTCCTCAGCTACTGAGCTCAGGAGTGAACACAGTGTTGGAGTAGGAATATATGTTTGCTTTCCTCAGCTACTGAGCTCAGGAGTGAACACAGTGTTGAAGTAGGAATATATGTTTGCTTTCCTCAGCTACTGAGCTCAGGAGTGAACACAGTGTTGAAGTAGGAATATATGTTTGCTTTCCTCAGCTACTGAGCTCAGGACTTTCCTCACTAAATATAGAAGTTCATTTACGAATTAGGTTAGAAATTTCCTCAGAATTTTCATACAGGCATGTGGTTGACCATGTGCAACTTTCACCACACTCGTATCGTCAACGAGTTCGCCATCACTTTTGACGACATTTTATACAAGAGCTTCTCACCAACCAAAGCGATTTACCTCCGGTTCGTTCACTTGTCCCCACAGCAATATCCGACGGAATAATATCGCATGATCGTTTACAGTTGGCTTCACATTTCTCTTCTAAAGCGGAGCGTAACTAGACTCTTACAAAATTTTCCTCACTTCGCGATAATCCGCCTCAAAATCCATCATCAGTTTAGTAGTCCGGTAGTTCTGCATAAACATCAACATCTTTTCATGCGTTGCATTCTATACCAATGCTTCCTCCACACTGTCCACGTCCTTCTTCGTCACCAGTGCCTTCACACCCGCGCGGTAAGTCGCCGGTGCGACTTCTGCTAAAGCGCATTCGTCAGTAAGCATAGCTCGTCTGAGTTTCATATTTAATGTTATCATCAACAGTCTTGAACTCACATCACAACATGTTTCACAATACTCGATGATTCTAATAGAGGTGCAATTCGCGCGATACACGCTTCGCCGATCACGAACAACTTCACGGCGTTGATGTCCTCGAGCTTCGCTGAGAGTATGATGCTACGGTTGAGTACGAGATTGAACGCCAGTGGGAAAATACCAATTTAATGATGTAATGAGTTGATCGAATTACGGTAACAGGAGTTGCCGTTTGTGTGAGACGAAAATCTAGACAGTGATAATCAGATGTCGGTAAAGTTGTAGAGTGTTACAGTGAGTGTTGTACAGTGTCAGTTGTTGTCTGAGTTTCGTTTAGACAGTGAGTCGATTTGGCATGCAAATGTTAAAAAAATTCCGAGAATAGATCTGAAACTATATCGCATAAACATTGCTATTAACATGTGTTGTGATAAGAGCAACCTTTCGAGACTAGTTGTTCACTATCATAAATCCCGGAATAGAAAACACACATTTGCATATGAAATTGACCCCCGAGCAACCACCTGAGGCTTTCGGATCTGTCATAGTTGCTCTGATGTGATCAGCGAGATCATCTGGAGTCTGGAGAAAGAAGGTCAGCAGAGTGTCCCGAGTCTAATAACAAGTCATAGACACTCTCAATCGGTGTGAGGGTGCGTAGGTAAAATTTGTGGAAATTTTGAGGGAAATTTAGGAAATTCCCATTGAATTCTCTACCCAAATTTCTGTAATAAAATTGCAGAGTCAGCTGAGGAGAGCGAACATATATTCCTCCAACACTGCTTGTGATAAATATACCGCAAATTGCCACATTTTCTTACGTGCTCAATAGCAACCTTCGAGCGGTTACTTCTCGTGGGATTGGTGACCAGGCTGAAAGTTGGGTGTCAACTCGACAAGAGTTGAGATATATAAGGCGTACTTTAGTTCTGCCAGAAATCGGTTGCAAAGTTCATCTGAGTATTCCAAGGGCACCTATAAGTAGTACAATGGGAAAATGGAAGACGTTTACAGTCAATCTGATATGATGCAAATGTGTGTTATTTTCCGAGATTAATGAGAATCGATCTGAAACTATATCGCATAAACAATGTAAACATTGCTATGAACATGTGATGTGATAAAAGTAACCTTTCGAGACTATGATAGCGACAAGTTGTTCACTATCATTAATCCCGGCATACAAAACACACATATCAAATTGGCACTCAGCACTGTAGAGTAACTCACATGGAAGCTTTCGCGTACATCATTAACATCAACTTTCTCTCCTCCAAGGATTCTTCGACACACCTCAGTCTCATCCATACATAATGATGACACTTCCTATGATATTAGCAAATGCAGAAAGAGAGCGTCAACAGTTTTCCAAGCTCACCGAGGACTCCACCGAATCTGCGCTGTAGACTTCAATCTCTTCAAATTCGAGCCTGAACGGTTGAGTTCGAGGAATTATGGTACATTCGAGCACTTCCTGTGAAGTACACGGATTACACGGATTAATAGAGTTTCACAACCCACTTTACGTGAATACTCTGTGAAAAACGCGATAGTCGCGGTGATATGCAGTAGTCGTGAAATATATTTTTGATCAGTGTTTTGCATATCACTAGGGTGAAACTCCAAACATATGAAACATGTTCACTTTTTTATGGGTCTCGAAGACTTTCGATTTCCGGAGCTACGCGTGCGCGACGGACAAGACAGAATTAAATCGACATGCAAGAAGCACTTTCGAAGAGTCAGAAGTCGGTATCCAATTTACCCTGATTCATCTTCATCAGTCGCTCTACTGGGTTCGGCTGATAAAGCAGATGATAGCAACATTAGCCACGGAACTACTCACGTATGCCGAGACATGCTCTGGCTTCAACTTGCCATTCTGAATGGCGCCGGGCTCGCATCTCTTCGTCGTTCATAATTCTCCAATGCGTTCCAGAAGAGTGTTGTTCCTAGAATGGTTTGTGTGATGTGACCGATTGAGAATATATAATTGTAAAATATATAGTTTTTCATAATATCTTTATTAATAATGATTATAGATATATATATTATCTAATATTGGTATACAATGTGACATAATATTTTTAATGAAAATTCGGCGGCTGCTTTTGAGCGGAGTTCTTCTTGAGAGAGTGCAACTTCAACTTAGAATCTATATCATCTAGTTGGGGAAATATAAATTCTAGTTTCAGTCTCAATTTCACGCTAGGACTCGAACCATGGCGGCGATAGGTTCGAGCCTCTCCCCAGCGGTCGTGGTAAGGAGCCAGAGCCCTCAAGGTCCTAGGCAGTTGTATTTAATATCACTATGGCATATAATGGAGTTTCACCCGTTTTACGTGAAGTGGCGTAAAACTCGGTGAAAAACGCGATATTCGCGGCCTGTAGTAGTCGTGAAATATGTTTTTCGCTAGTGTTTTTCATATTACGGGTGAAACTCCAATATTGATAAAGATATCCACCGTCAAAACATCAATAATAATGGGCTCACTTGTCCCTTGCTGAAGTCAAAGACGTTTGCCCAATCGTTATGCGTGATCGTGAGACCAGCTTTTGCCATCAGCTCACTAAAAGGCGTCGCGAGTTCCTACCACGTGAAAGCATCAATTATGCGTTTCATGATGTGTGAATCACCCTAGGGATATCAAGGGGACCGAATAGCATATCGTGGGAGCTCTCTATTATAGGGTGACCCGGTATTTGCAGAAGGAGTTCGCATTCGTGACCTGGCTAAGGGAGTACAGGAACCCATTCAGCTTTGAGAAATAACGTCCCTCAGGGTTTGATAACAATGAGGAGAATGATGTTTCTAATGTGATGACATTTACATGGGAAATTGATTGAAGAATGTTGAAAATTCAAAATGAGTTCCCCCCTCGGGAACATTATAGGTTTATGGATGATTCCCCGAGGCAGTTGCTGAGTGTCGATCGCGAGCACGTTTAGGAAATCTCGAATAACAGAAAGCTCACAATCTCTGGTTCGTAGTTGCTGACAAATTGCCATAAGGCGAATCCCAACACAGTCTCGCAGGAATATTGACCCTCCCACAGGCCCAACGAAAATCGAACCTGAACTCGGCTCGTTTAGTTTACAGTGCTAAACCGTGCAGCAGTGTCGAAGGAATATATGTTTGCTTTCCTCAGCTCAGCTTGAGAGTTTGCTCACTAATTATACAAGTTTATATACGAATTCGGGTAGAATTATACAGAAATCAATGAGAATTTTCTAGAATTTTCATATTATCACCAACATATGTGGCTGACCATGTACTGGATTCTATTCACCGAAGTCACCAGTGGACTTACAATCTTTGCACTCGTCAATGAAAACCTGTGAGATGTGGTCCACCAGGTAAATCACACAAGCCTCGCATCGATCGATACCTACTAGGCTCGTGCATGAATACAGGAGTGAACATTACTGAAATCATATCCGCGAATTTCGCCGCGTTTTCGGATTAGTTTCTCGCCAGTTTTTCCGCTGAATATGAAGTCTCTGGGGTCCGGACGGCTGGCTTGGGCGACCGACGGCATATTTTGCAATCCAAGTTGAAACTCCACAAACGATCACTCGAAGAATTTTAGTCGTCTTTCCTGAGGAACGCGACATAGGGAGTTGGTAGGCCAAGTAACGAAGGGCGACACGTTGGCCAACGTGAATGAGAGCCGTTAAGTATATGGGTGAATCTATCAACTCTGTCTACTGCACACAATCATGCTGTCTCCATTTCAATGGTTCAAGGATACATCAGTATCACGACTACAGTACTGCTGCATGGAACATCGAAATGATAGATGAATTTTCACCCATACCACCCGGAAGTGGGGTTGGATCGACACTATGAAATCACTCATCATATACTCACCCACCCTACTACTACTAGTAGGGGATAGAATAAACTAATACTATAGATAAAGTAACAGCGAGGTGAGCAATAACGGAGACAATTGTTGTGTTACAACAGTGGCACATCACACAAATTGAAAAATAAAAATAGAAAAATAGTAAAAATAGTAAAAATAGTAAAAATAGTAAATTGTAAAAATAGAACGATACCCGTTTTGGAACAAGCCTTATCGATATCAATCCTGAAGACCATTTATGGTTCTCTGATCACTCTCAGTGTACTAGTAACCAAAATGCTGAAAAGGTGAATAGCAATGTTGATCAAGTTTTGGTATTCGTTTTCGATGTGATTTTGCCCTGGAAGTCCCAGAGAATATGATCGCATCGCGAAGTGGGTCAAAAAACGAACATTGAAGCGGGGATAATGCAACTCAACATTGCGTCAGCTTCAATAACGTCGATCTAGAACGAATTGTCGTGAGGTGTCTACCATAACTCGTGTAACTAATGAGATTGTTAAACGAACAATCGTGAAGTTTCAGACTCAGAAGCTAGGAGTGATGCGTACAGTGAGCCGTAATAGGCAAATTACAAAATCCGAGAAGTTTCGGGGAAATACATGGTGTTTCCCAGTGAGAGATAGCTCGTTAGAAAGAGCTTGGAGCCCGCTTTTGAATGATATCTTCGGATTCCAGATATTCTCCGTGAGCTTAGTGCCATATCGCGTTGATTTACCAGGAAGAAATCGACCTGAACTTTTTCGCACGGATTTTGAGCAATTTCTACGTAACTCGATTGTGCATAGCTCGTGCGAGGCCAGAGCGTATTCGGAATTCAAAGATACCATTGAAGAGTGCAGTCCGGGATTTTCCTGGTGAACTGTCCATCACTGGGAAATTAGTTGAATTCTGAAAAAAATGAAATTGAATTCCCATAAGGGACAACGGGGCGGTAACCAGAACTGAGCTCGAACGTGGAAATAGACGATTTTCGAGCGGTCGCTTTTTCCATGCTGTGTCTCTGGCGCGCCACTTCAAGTTGACATCAGCGCGTGCCATTTCCGCTCGAAAATTGATCGTGCTATTATGATCGCGAATCGTGATGGAAAAAGACCACTGAGCAAACTCTGATTTTTAGCTATCATAAATTAACTCTGAATGAGAACCACCCACTTCATTTTCGCCATATTCGCAACCTCCCTAGTTGAAGCCGCCAAGACATACCACTCCTCGGCTAATGAAGATGACGATGACTCTTCAACCCATTACGAAGAAGTTGACAACGATGCATCTGACGATATGGATTGGGGAACTGATCTCACTAGCTCTCCTAAGGACAATCTCGACGAGGGCGCCACTCAGGAGGAGATCAATGCGAAGAACGAGGCTTGGAAAAAGAAGGCCGCTGAGAGGGAGTCGAGACGTATCCAGGAAAGGGAACAATGGCAGAATAATTTCGCTAACAAAGTCGGTCTCGGGTTGATCATTCGCAAGCGTGTTATAGTTCGTTTGCCTCAGACAAAACAAGTTACGGAAAGTTTGGAGTTTCCCAACGACGTCCCATCAGTCCCCGCTTTGGACTCTGCCAGAGCTGCCAGTGAAGATAGCGGGACCGACGCTCCAGATGATGAAGGGCAATCCGCAGCATCACCGTCGGAGGACCATGCCACGGGGGGAACCTCAGAAGGCGCTACCTCAGGTGGGGACGAAGAAGCAAGTCACGAAGAGGGAGATGGCGCTCCCACCGAAAGTAAGCATCTCATTAGGAGCGTTGGAGTAGGAATATATGGTCGCTTTCCTCACCTGAGCTGAGGAGTTTCCTCGATTATTATAAAAGTTTACTTGGAGTAGAGGTGTACAGGAATCAATGAAAATTTCCCGAAATTTTGTCGGAATTTTCATGTTGTACCATGTGCATACTTGTTCTCCGCTGATACGTTTTTGCGGTTTTTGAATCAGATTAATTCCAAACTGTTTCTCTCAGGTTCTGATGACGGAGTGGTCGAAGCCGCCCCCTCTGAGAGCTACATTCAGAGAGCTGCTCTCAAGGGCAACTCTTCCATCGAGACCACCATCGTTGAGAAGAACAGAAACGTTAAGACGGATTCACCCAAGGCGAACAGTTTCGTTGACCTCGATGTGTTACACCCTTCAGTAGTGGATGCAGCGGTAAGTTGCACTTGATATTCGATAACTAAAAAATCGTCCAGGAACTTATAATGGAGTTTCACAACCCGTTTTACGTGAAGTGATGTAAAACGCGATATTCGCGGTGATATGCAGTAGTCGTGAAATATGCTTTTCATGTCACTAGGGTGAAACTCCAATATTTCCGGGGGAAACTCATTTTGAATTTCCAACATCCTTCAATCAGTTTCCCATGTAAATGTCATCACATTAGGAACATCATTTTCCCCATTGTTATCAAACCCTGAGGGACGTTATTTCTCAAAGCAAACTGGGTCCCTGGTTCGATTCGTGAGTTCAGATATACAAACGCGCCCAAAACGTTCTAGACGGTTTTCACCTTCTACGAAATCGAGTTCAGAAACTGGGAGAGTTGACTAAGTCGTAAGTTGACAATTGTCCCCATGGATAATCAATAACGGTTGTGGTATTTATTTATATTATTGTGTTCGCAAAAACAAGAATGTTAGTAGGAGTTGAAAACTGAGGTTGTGATTCCATAGTGAGGGATGTCAAGTCGCATGGTTTCCCCTCGGTGATAGCAATAGCTAAACTGAATAATGCCTGTCCTACAGTGGGTGTATAGAAAAGTCGTCAGACTAGCTCAACAGTAGAGCACGAGATGATGATCGACTGCTAACATATTACAGGCTAGGATACGTATGTATATAGATATACTTTGTGTGCTAGGATACTTACCCTACAGGAGTTATGACCCTTTCGTGAGACTCTGCGCCAACTCGCATCTCGTTCGAGATTCCTCTACATCAACATGATACCTTCTTCGTACACCTGCTGCACGAGTACTTTGTGTATTATCAGTTTCAGCAGTAACACACAAAATGAAGTTATCTATTGCTGGTGAATCGGCTATGTGGTCTAAACCCATTCAGCTTTGATAGGAGCTTTTAGGGAAAATGATGTTCCTTACGTGATGACATTTACATGGGAAACCGATTGAAGAATGTTGAAAATTCAAAATGAGTTCCCCCTCGGTAACATTATAGGTTTATGGATGATTCCCTGATGGAGACTATTCCGAGACTTCATTTTTTTCATGGAGATCCCACCTCAGGGGCAGAAGTAGGATCTGTCAGTTCACAAACAGAAATCAATTTCCGAGTCGGTGACAAATTTCAAATAGCATTAGTGTCTAATACACGCAACACCATAAACGGCGGCAAGGAACGAAGAAACGAAGAAACGTCAATCGCTGAAGCAGAGAAATCAACAATTCTTAACTCTGTCAAGACACTCCCACATCAGGATGGAATTGCCGCGTATGACCGCCATGCCGATCTCCCGTTTCTCTGTCCTTGATACCAGTTCTACCTACAGTGTGTGTCAATTTGATATGATGCAAGTGTGTGGTATTTTCCTGATCTAAAACTATATCGCATAAACAATGTAAACATTGGTATGAACATGTGATGTGATAAAAGTAACCTTTCGAGACTATGATAGCGACAAGTTGTTCACTATCATTAATCCCGGAATAGAAAACACACATATCAACTTGCCGTACAAGGAATCACAAGCTCTAGTGTGAGCCAACAATCTCCTTTTCGTGACTTCGTAAAACAAGTGATATCAACGTGAAGCGAATGACAAAATTTCCAAGCGTTCTAGAGTCTATATTTGTACTCTCGAGTTCAACAATCTCAAAAATCTAGACATGCATAACTGTTTGATCGCACTGTATTTCATATCTACGTAACATTATAAGGTATATATGCTACCAAATGATACTACTCGAATACCTTGGAGTTTCACAACCCGTTTTACGTGAGGTGGCGTAAAACTCGGTTAAAAACGAAAATTTTTCACATCACTAGGGTGAAACTCCAATGAATAAAATAATACTGGATAATCATATGTTCATCTTCATAAATATTTACTCTCAAACTTACCGCATTATCAAGAACAAGATTCATGAACTGGTCATAGCCGCGCACAACTCCCACGACGTGTCGGTCAGCATTCAACTTCACTAAAGGGAAAAATTGCTCAAAATTTGGTAAAAACAGAAAATTACCATCGATTCTTTTCTCCATGAATCTACGGAGATCTGCTCCAGCGCCGGCCTTCGGAATGGATGTGTGTGTAGCAGACATATGCAAAGGCAATTGAATTCTACTCACAAACACGAAATTATTTTCTATTCATTTACGGTGAAGACAGAGCAGTGCCGAATCAGATAAAACTTGTATCATATCAGCAATTGGAGTTGTTGTATAAACAACAACACAACACACATACGGCCAACTGCGATGCTTCCTAGTCCTCAAAATGTTTAAAGCATAGCTCCAGAGAAAAGGTAGAGGATATCTCCCCTGCGGGACAAAAGTCATCGACATGATGACAACAGACCTTAAGAGGCTGATGTACAACATCGATGCGAGTCTGTCGTTTGACTTTACCACCACTATGCAATAGCTGATACAAAACCAACTGCAACCACCTCACACATTCAAAAGCGAAAGCCCATGTTACTACCATAGAAGAGCAAACACCTCGCGGTCGTTGTATACTATGATGCTCTAACACCATTAATGCAGCACTTCGACGAACATGTCTCGAAAAATGATAATTTTTCTGACAATTTTCAAGACGTAATATCTCTTTCACTATCAGTGTTGAAGGGATATATGTTCGCATGAGTTTCCTCGGAAAATATACAAGTTTACATAAGAATTCGGCTAGGAATGTATAGAAACTACCTGATAATTTCCCAAAATTTCCCCGGAATCTCATAAGGTCATCAACACCTAGTGTTGCAAAATACAATAATAATTATTGTATATTCGCTTACGAGGAAAGCGAAAATATATTACTATTAATAATATATATCACTAAACATAACACTAATAGGCTTAGGTTTCGGGTTAAAATTAATATATGTTCGCTTTCCTTACCCGACCTTAGGAGTTTCCTCAGAAATTATACAAATTTACCTACGAATTCGAGTAGAAGTGTACAGAAACCAATAATAATTTCGATTTTTTTTCTATTTTCACCAACACATGTCGTTGACCATATGCATACCCCAGTGAAATCAACAACAAAATGAAATACAAGAAACTATTCCCTCTCAACAGGATAACTACACATTCACAATTGCCCAGGAGTAGTAAAGCTTTTACCACGACATAACTCGGTTAAACCTTCTCCGCGATAAGACACCAGTGGTGACACCTCGAAAAGCTCGTCACCCAAAACGTGTCCGCCTGCATTTTCTACCCATTTCCTGAGAAAAATATGTTCGCTTTCCTCAGCTGAGCTCAGAACAGTTTCCTCACTAAATTTATACAAAAACCACCAAAAATTCCCAAAATTTTTCTCGTTATTTTCACCTATGCATATTCTCCAACACTGTACTCACTTGCACATCGCCGATACGGCTTTCCTAGCAGTATCAGGGGAATCTTGATCAGCACCAAAAGGGTTCTTGATGGGAGTGAACTCGTCACTTCGACTGCACTCGAAAACAACAGATCGATCGGCCATCTCGAAAGCATCAAAAATGAACGCTTCAAGCTTCACACCGTTATTCTTCGTCGGCTTGACGGTTTTACCTGGGTAAAAACGTCCCACTTCCGGAGTTTTATACCCAAACATACTCACCGTTTTCATCAGCACTTGCAATTTTCTTGTATGCTAAATGATAGCGACTATTCATCTTCGAAATCGCTTCTCTCAAGAACTCAACCGAGTAAAAATGATTGCATATATTTCCGGCACCGAAAAGAAGTTTGCCATCCTGCGCTTCAGCCCTCACCATAGGGTTATCAATGCCAGCCGCAGGATTATACCTAAAATATAATTTGGTGAAAAGAAAAACACTGAGAATTTCACCCTAGTGATATGAAAAACACATTTCACGACTACTGCATATCATCGCGAATATCGCTTTTACACCACTTCACTTAAAACGGGTGAAACTCCACTCCAAAAAAATATTACAAATCTGAATACTCCACCACTGAACATTTTCCGTCCTTATTTGCAATAACTCCAATTTTCTCATCCCATGAGCTTTTCCACACGACTTTGTTGCCAACTTGGGCATCCTTCTCGATGCAATAGCCGACGAACCAGGGATCACCCGGTTTCACAATAGCGTTATCCACAGAGAAAACATGCAAATATTTAACTCCCCACACTTCCAACTTCGATAGCACCTGAATATACGTGATACCAAAATTCTATCACTTTTTCCTTTTTTTACCCCTTCCTTTTCCAACGCGTAATATATACCTCCGTTCCCATCTGGGCTGACGCTGACCTTAGATTTTGATTCCATAATAAGATTCCCATTCAGTGATAGTGCAGGTAGAGTACCTTAACGGTCACTACATAACATTGGAGTTTCACCCATCTTCTCGAAAAACATATTTCACAACTACTGCATATCACCGCGAATAACGCGTTTTTCACCGAGTTTTACTCCACTTCACGTAAAACTCCAATTTACGAGCTTAATTTCACCTTGTGGGAAAAATAAAACATCCTCCTTAGGGTAACCGAAGAAATCATGGTCCTTGAAAAACTGCTGAACATAGTTGTGATTCAGCGGTGAAGTCATAACCAGAAACGGAAGGCGAGCGCTTTCTTCACCCGACAAGGCCCTAAAAAGGAAGAGCTCATACAGTAACCACAGATATGAGAAAATACGAACATGATCAACTACACTTCTGAGGAAAAACGAGGAAATTCTTATTGCTTTCTGGACACTTCTACTCGAATTTTCATATAAATTTTGAGGAAAGCGAGAACATATTCCAATACTGGCGTTTCGCCCGTGATTTGAAGAAAAAAAACACTACTGAAAAATATATTTCACCGCATACCGCGTTTTCCACAAAATATGACACCACCTTACTTACTTCAGTCTAGTCAGCCTCTCAGCAAACAGTTGAAATATAGGCTTAGCACTTGGGAGACCAATATCAACCATACCCTTGGATTCATGCACGCCTAAGCCCATTCGGGTGCCCTGTCCACCTGCTAGGACGCACCCGGCAACCTCGCCGGCTGCTATGGCGGATAAACCCAGGGCCTAAGCAAAGACTATAAAATCGTCTCAGAAAAATCTTCAAAAAAATGTCGAATTCAGCGAGGGAAAGTAGCAATCGATTCTCGTAGTAATGAGCTCAGTAGAAGGAAACGAGCATATACTCCAACACGTATTTACCTATACAAAGATCATATACTAATATTGGAGTTTCACCCTAGTGATATGAAAAACACTAAAAATATTTCACGACGACTGCATATCACCGCGAATATCGAGTTTTACATCACTTCGCGTAAAACGGGTGAAACTCCATCAATATTCCGATAATTATATTCATGATATCATAATATCAATTACATATAATTTAGTTTCAATCCTGAAAAAAACAAACCCAACATTGTACCTCCCAGCGCTTGATATCTTCAGGAGTCATAGAAGTGAGTTTCATAACATCGTTATCATTCGGAGGTTCATATTCAACCTCGGCAGTTTGAGCTTCTAGATCTTCTTTCGCCTGAGTAGAAATCATCGGAAAAAAATAACAGAAAAATGTAATATTAAGTATATAATTATTGAGGCAATGAGAAATTGGAAGTCAAAATACACAGAAAAATGTATAAAAATGTAAAAAAATGGTAATGAATATGTAAAAATTTAGGAGACAATAAACAATTGAAAGTGAAAATAAACAGAATTGAGAGACAATAAACAATTAGAAATAAAAATATTCATAAAAATGTAATAAACTAGTAATAAATATATAATAATTTCAGAGAATTGAAATTGAAAATAAGCAGAAAAATGCCCGTTTTTAATAGTAAGTATATGTTGAATATATAGTAATCGAGGCAATGAAAATTTGGGAGTAAAAATAAACAAAAAAATGCGCGTCTTTTTAGTACTAAATTTAATAAAGTTAAACTATACTAGAAAAAAACCCAGAAAATTACTTTCTCCACACTAGCCTTGATTTTCGGGTAGTCGATGCTCTCGAGTTGCTCTATAAGGGCTTTAGCTTCTGCGTCCGTACACATACCGTTATCGATGAACTTGAATACGTGGGACTGTCCCCAGGCTTCGTATTTACTCCTGAGAGCGCTGGGAACCACGGCTGCAGTTGACGCCACCATTGTGACACTACACAGATATATAACACTGTTGAAAAAATAGAAGTATGACAACTTCATACGGAACGATTATATTTGGGCGAATTCGAACGAAGTTGGGAATAATTCTCCCGGATTAAATCGACGCCACCGAAAATAAATTATGCAAGGTTAATAGTGAACTAAGTGATAGAGTTGACCTTAGAACTCAATAAGTGTATATTCTCAGTCTCATAAACCACTGCTAATTACAAACAAAGCTCCCAGACAATTCCTATATGGGAAATAATTCTGCTATTTAGAGCCATAGCTAGTACTAATGTGATAGTAGATTGTCGCTCAGTAGAAGAGGCTGATGCCGATTGGCTATAGAAAAGCTTCATTACTGCATGGAAAAAATTCCGGAAAAATGTCGGGTGCCGGGATCGAACCGAAGCAATTCCGGGCTCAGAGGCTGCAAGAACAGTGATCACTCTGGATCTAGGATGGACAATACTCTCCGCTGAGCTCCTCCTCGTCGTCCTCCAACTCGCATCTACTAATAAGCAACTAAACACGATCTGACGGACGATATGTGAGCGCAATTGCCATGATGTTGCTCACAGACTACTAGAACTTTCTGGAAGGCACTATCTATTCGAGTTATCCATCAGCTCTCGCTCCAGTGATCCACTAGTTATACTAATTATTCACACTTAACCATGGGAACTTTGATAGAGTTAGTCGACTAGGTGGTGTGGAGAGGATCGAAGACTCGCAGGGCTCCCCCCTTAAGCGTTGGTCACGTGACAGGTGCCCAACTAAGTGGTGTCGTATCACGTCTCACACGGGTTTGTCCCGTCACCCACTCCACTAGAGAAAACTGTCAGTTACCAATAACTTTCCTTCAGAATCCTCTGATTTTTACCGAGCTCGCTCGCCCGTCGAATCACTTCCTCTGGAGTTGACCCTAGCCTCTGGCAAGACTTTCCATGTATTATACGAGTACATGTTGTATTCTTATGACTTATGAAAGCTGCGCTCGCCCGACACGTACAATACCAGGACTATAGGGCACTGCTGAACCTTTTCAAGACGCAACACAACGGGGTGTAATTGTGTAGAACGGAGTCCTCACTGACGTAATCTTCAAGCAGGAAGCAGAGAGTGAGCAACAAATACGATCAGAGACGATTCATCTCGGCCTTATTTTCTATCTACTCGATCAATACACATGAGTTTCCATACACGATGGAATCGAAAAAAAACGAAAATCATACGTACACATGAGTATTGTACACAAACCAGCGAGATTTTTCCAAAATTTCCCCACACTTTTCATATTGTCACCAACACAACAAGTTGACCATACGCATACTCCCCCCCCCACTGTTCACCCTTTGTGAGTCTATAGTCGTTGATTATCCAAGCGAGCCGAACGAGGAGATCAAATCCCCAAGTTCCAATATCATATTTTCACTCAAGTTGAACACAATACAGATATGCTGATAGAAAGTTATTCAGTATGAGGCTCGTGCATGCAACAGCTACTCACAGCTCGGGGCCATCACTTTCACCCGACGACTCTGAGAAAAAACACCAAGTTGATTCACTCGCCGAGGTCGAGTTACCTTCATCGAGCCCGTCACCATGGTCGCCCCGTTCTGCACTTTGACCATAGAGAGATGAACGCCATTTCTAAGGGGGAAGTAAATTGCACGATGCGTGTAAATTTGTTGCACATGTGTGGTATTTTCCTGATCTGAAACTATATCGCATAAACAATGTAAACATTGCTAGGAACATGTGATGTGATAAAAGTAACCTTTCGAGACTATGATAGCGACAAGTTGTTCACTATCATTAATCCCGGAATAGAAAACACACATATCAACTTGGCACTCAGCACTGTAGACTCTACAGTGTAGAGCTGTACTGTTCGATCAGTTACTAATACTGCATCAAAGTGTCCGCTCACAGTAAGCATTTCATAATATTCTATGGAGTCTTGATTTCGAAACATTCTTCACATTTACATACCTCGAAATCCTTCCCGGACACTTCAACAACAGAGTTATCGAAAGCCTTGAACTCAATCATCGCTCCGCTTTCCGTGCTAGCATCGTCGAAATGTGTCGCGAATGTACTAAGGCAATTCAAAATTCAACAACATGTGTGAATACGCTACCTTCGTTCTCTACCACCCGCCGATACACTAGTTGGCATCTGTCATGAAATTATCTTCAAAAACTATTAAAAATTCTCTCCAGCTTACCACACCCACACATAGGTAGTTCTTTGAGGGCATTCGACAACATATAATATATGGCAACGGGCTCCTCCCAGCTTCTCGTGAGGAATACTTATGATGAATTATATGCAACACGAATAGCCCAACTCGACGTAGGACACCAGCGGAGCTGACCAGAACGTGATAGAGGCCAGCAAAGCCGAGAAAAATTCGCCTACCAAATGATCGGATTCACCACCCGTTGCAGAACAGTTATCCTGAAATTCTCATTTCCCCTACAAATCGTCTTATACATTTTGCGATCTCGTATATATTTCGCCTGATACGCATTCACATAACGAGAGGCTCAGCAAGGAGGAGCTCACCTGAGCTACCACTTGGCGTAGCACGTTGAGCCCTCGCAAGAGCCCAGAGCGAACTCCACTGGGGTTGTTACTGCCACATTGACAAGAATACATTTTATAATATATTTTTATATTCGAGTTTCACCCGTGATATGACAAAAAACACATTTCACTTGGCGGAAAACAATGTTAGTGTCGCGGAAACATATACGTCCTATGATTCACATGGAGTATTACGCCACTTCACGTTAAACGAGTGAAACTCCATCATTTTCATAAAAAGATATCGCCAAAACAGTTCTAGTAATATCACCCTCCCCATAAAAGGGATTACATACCGTGTAAAGTAATTCACAAAGTTTATCGCGCGTGTATGTAGCGTAGTAAAAATTGTTGGTGACGATCTGAAAATTGCGGGGAAATTTCAATACTTTCTCAGAGAAGTTCTATGACGTATCTTCGGAAACTCTTCTGAGCTTAGCTGAGGAAAGCAAACATATATTCCTACTCCAACACCGCTTACTTGCGAACTATATCAAGCGCCTCAAAGAATGCCTTGCGATGCTGAGAGTCTTCATCCTCCTTATTTTCGCACTCTACCAAATAAAAAAAATATCAATAATTATGATAATTTTTCATCGTCACCTATGTGGGTATCAAGCGCCGCGGAAAGTACTATCGCCATATCAGAAGCCGCCATTTCACTGAGGTTAAGGTGGTCCACTTGACCAGCTGCTGATGGTCCTATTCGAAGACTCAAATGTGAAAGTCATTTCATGTTACCGTTACATATCAAAATTATGGAGTTTCACCCGTTTTATGTGAAGTGGCGTTATACTCTGTGGAGAAATATGTTTTTCATATCACGGGTGAAATTCCAATAACATAGTCTTGCAAAGCATCCATT
>NW_003215793.1:91383-92301 GCF_000006405.1 Perkinsus marinus ATCC 50983 | reverse complement strand
TCACAAATTCGTAGACCTCTCCAGAGATGTACGACTTTTTTTTGAAAAATAATTCCATCTCTAGAAAAAATCGTGAAACAAACTCATGTTGAGATAATGTGTGTTTTCTATTCCGGGATTAATGATAGTGAACAACTTGACGCTATCATAGTCTCGAAAGGTTACTTTCATCACATCACATGTTCATAGCAATGTTTACGTTGTTTATGCGATATAGTTTCAGATCGATTCTTATTAATCTCGGAAAATAACACACATTTGCATCATATCAAATTGACACATAACAACAAAGTTGAGGACAACAGAAATCATCTATTACAATAATCAAATACTCCCCGAACCACCCAGTGTTGAAATATATGTTCGCTTTTCTCTCTAGATAGAAATTCTCACGCAAATTCGTGTAGAAACCAACAATAATTCCTCAAAAATTTCCTCAAAATTCTCATATTGTCACCAACACATGTAGTCGACCATATGCAGTATTCAACACAATTGGCTGTCCCATTTGCGCTCTCCCATTATTCAGCTGTTCCACTACTAAGCTAAGCTGTAATTTCTCTACTAATACACCCAAAACTATTCTCTTCCTATCCTCCTACATAATACGGATACCATCCGTGTTGAGTTGATGATATTCCACATATGCGTATTTCCTCCCCACCGGAAACGACTCACCTCTCACCGTACTCAAGGCTTATATTCCCATCTCCCCCTTTTGCGAGAGGCTGCGAATTAGGAGGATCTTCACCATCATTAGCTGGGCTGAAAACCGAACCGAAACTATACTGTCAACTTCATAACAGAAAACTTCACCTTGCATTTTGTTGCTGTTGCGGTAAGTTCTCATCTGCACTGTCAAATTCTTGAGCGAACTGAAGTCAAACGACGTCGTAAAATTTCAAGAAAACAACCAAT
>NW_003215793.1:86338-91283 GCF_000006405.1 Perkinsus marinus ATCC 50983 | reverse complement strand
TAATAAGAGAACTAAATTTCATAGTTGCGGAGCAAGCGGAGCATATACCGCAACAACAGGCACTCTCGCATTGTGCGTGCGTGCAGAATTATTCTGGCTTAACTACGGAGCATACGAGACGCTCAGATAGATCAAATGGCTCCTGCCGGGGTGTAGGCAATAATTGGAAAACTCGATTATACGAACAGCTCGAAAAGATATTCTCGGAAAACTTTAATGATGGAAAAATGTCTTACCCGGGGATCGAACCGGGGACCTATGTAAAATTCAATGATTGAGTCCATGGACGTGAACTCAGTGAGCTCCGCCCTTTCGTCACGGAGGCCTAGTAAGAAAACTATAACAAAATTTCCAATGAGAAAATCATAACAAAATTTCTAATAAGAAGATTATCGCTCACCAAGGTGTCCCGCTAGTGCCACACAAGCTGCCCATAACCCCGACAGGCCTCCATGCTGTTGAGCGGCAGCGATGCGATATCTAATTTGGAGTATTTCTCAGCGAATCTCAGAGTGAACTTACAAAACTATGGAGGCTGGAGTAGTCCTATAGTGTCCATCGTAGTATCTAGTAAGGACCAACATGAATAACGAAGCTAGGCACCAGTGTTGGAGTAGGAATATATGTTTGCTTTCCTCAGCTACTGAGCTCAGGGGTGAACACAGTGTTGGAGTAGGAATATATGTTTGCTTTCCTCAGCTACTGAGCTCAGGAGCGAACACAGTGTTGAAGTAGGAATATATGTTTGCTTTCCTCAGCTACTGAGCTCAGGAGTGAACACAGTGTTGGAGTAGGAATATATGTCTGCTTTCCTCAGCTACTGAGCTCAGGAGTGAACACAGTGTTGGAGTAGGAATATATGTTCCCTTTCCTCAGCTACTGAGCTCAGGAGTGAACACAGTGTTGGAGTAGGAATATATGTTTGCTTTCCTCAGCTACTGAGCTCAGGAGTGAACACAGTGTTGGAGTAGGAATATATGTTTGCTTTCCTCAGCTACTGAGCTCAGGAGTGAACACAGTGTTGGAGTAGGAATATATGTTTGCTTTCCTCAGCTACTGAGCTCAGGAGTGAACACAGTGTTGGAGTAGGAATATATGTTTGCTTTCCTCAGCTACTGAGCTCAGGAGTGAACACAGTGTTGGAGTAGGAATATATGTTTGCTTTCCTCAGCTACTGAGCTCAGGAGTGAACACAGTGTTGGAGTAGGAATATATGTTTGCTTTCCTCAGCTACTGAGCTTAGGAGTGAACACAGTGTTGGAGTAGGAATATATGTTTGCTTTCCTCAGCTACTGAGCTCAGGAGTGAACACAGTGTTGGAGTAGGAATATATGTTTGCTTTCCTCATCTACTGAGCTTAGGAGTGAACACAGTGTTGGAGTAGGAATATATGTTTGCTTTCCTCAGCTGAGCTTAGTAGTTTTCTCACAACATCGTGATAATATAAACACAAATTATTATATACAAAAAACAACAATAATTTCCTCTCAGAATTCTCATATTGTCACCAACACATGTAGTTGACCATGCGCATATTTTCCACACTGATTTTGTTACTTTTGAAATTTCACCCCGTCCCCGTGAAGTGGCGTAATACTCTGTGAAAACCTAATATTCGCGGTGATATACAATAGTCGTGAAATATGTCTTTTACATCACTAGGGTGAAACTCCATTATAATATTCCCCTTACACGCCCTTCATCGCCTCCCTTTGATAGAGCAATTCAAGTCGGCGTTGCTTTGCATTCGGAGAACGTCCACTTCTACTCCGCGTTCGTTTTCTCGACTGTTGTCCTTGACAAAATGCAATATAAACATTTCACAAAACTCAGTTTTTCACTTTACCAAATTCGCTGTCATCATCATCATCATCAAAGTCATCAGCCAGGAGCTCTCTCCGGTTTGGTGATCCATCGCTCATAGAGCCGATATCAGAACCTAGAAGTGTGAATTCGATATGATGCAAACGTGTGTGATTTTTTCCGATATATTACGACTATATCGCATAAACAATATAAACATTGCTATGAACATGTGATGTGATAAAAGTAACCTTTCGAGACTATGATAGCGACAAGTTGTTCACTATCATTAAAGTTTCACTCGTGATATGAAAAAACAATTGTGTTATCGGTCGCGGAAACATATACGTGGAGTATTACGTCACTTCACGTTAAATGGGTGAAATTCCACCAATTTCGGAATAAATAACGCATATACACACTATCGTTTGCTCACCTTCATCATCATCTTCATTAGGCTCGGGTGGAATGCCAGTGTTACCAAGCCTGAGGCGGAAAAATTATGGTAAAAAAATCCTCAAAATTTTCCAAAAATTTTCTGTGACTCTATCGCTTATCCGATAGACATATGTAACCAACTCTCGCTGCTCGAGTTCACCCTAGTGATATGAAAAAAAACACTAGTGGGAAAAATATATTTTACGACTACTGCATATCACCGCGAATATCGAGTTTTTCACAGAGTATTACTTCATGTAAAACGGGTTGTGAAACTCCAATGAAACCGACATCATTTTCGAAGTCACTCGATTACTTCGTGTTTTAATATCAAACCCTCATATACACAATATATTCCATTAGTGATATTATTGATAATTATATGATATTTAACCATTACGTGTCGGACGCACGGCATGAGCCAGTATGAATGTCCTCAGGAACAAATCCTGAGGCAATCAATAGGTTTTGCATCCTTTTTGCTTACCATTATTTATATAATGTTAACAATTTATTACTATTAATCTATAATAAAGTTTCACCCGTTTTACGTAAAGTGGCGTAAAACTCCGAGAAAAACGTGGTATTTGCGCCTGGCAGTAGTCGTGAAATATGTTTTTCACTAGTGTTTTTCATATCACTAGGGTGAAACTCCAATATTATTTTTTATGTCATGCGTTACCACAAATCACAACATCATTGGAGTTTCACCCGTAATATAAAATTCACTTCGTGAGAACACTCGGCGAAATATGCTCGTTTCTCGAGTGTAATTCGCCAAACTTCATATCGCGTTATTCACACAGGGTACTACCCCCCTTCACATAAAACTCCAACGATGTAAATTTATCACCGGAAAAATTTCCCCACTTACCCCAAACGGTCATCATCGATAATTATAACACGATTTTGTTTCTCGTATATGTTGTTGAGGTGAATCGGCCTGACAAAACACATTTTCAAATATCACTGCCATACGAACTCAAACTTGCATCGAAAGTACCTGTTGGGAAACGCATCGGTCAATTATTCGTGTAGTAAACATCTATGGAAAAGATGGAGTTTCACAACCCATTTTACGTGAAGTGGTGAAAAACGCGATATTTTCTGTGACATGCAGTAGTCGTGAAATATATTTTTCACTAGTGTTTTTCATATCACTACGGTGAAACTCCAATGTAAGTATTATTACCGATATAAACTAATAACAATAATAATGATTTATATATTTATTTACCAATTAATATAATAACTAGATATGTATAAACATCACGTGTAGAAGTGCGACGCGCAGTCTTCGTCCTCGCTGAGATGTCGGAGCTAATTCCATCACCCTCTCGATGGTTTTAGTAGGTATGATCATGCGAGTCCCACAGTATCCTTCTGAGGGTCATACCTCTCAAGTTTCTCCTCAATTGGTTTTTCCCCCCAAAAATGTATCAAAATAAAAAGTAAATATATAAGTGCCTATGTATAAATATACGATATGCTAATACAATTAAATAATAACCATATAAGCTATGACTACCGATGACGGCCGCCTCGTGTTTTCGTTACACCAATCATCGTAAAAAGGTCACTTGCATTCTAGAGTTCAAAAAAGCAGCTAAAATTTCATAACTTCGCTCCGCTGTGAATGATTTCCCAGATAAACTCAAATAACAGCTTCACAGTGTTATCGAAGATATGCATATTCTCATTAGTGTTGGAGGAATATATGTTCGCTTTCCTTAGCTGAAAAGCTCAGAAAAGTTTTCAACAATAACTATTGAAATTTACGTAATAAAAAAAACTATTTTCTCATAGTTTTTATATTTTTCACCAACATTTTCCCACATTGTTTGAAATATATATATTCACTTTCCTCACCTCCAGAGTTTCTATACTACACATATAAAATTTTCTCACAATTTTCATATTATCACCAACACGTATATTCACTCACCTATGAGAATCGAATACATAAATAACGAGATCATCAGCGTTGTCGCCGCTAGCCATCAGAGCGCTTTCTTCAAGAATGCCATCTAGATCTTCAAGACAACCACAGCCGATCATAACAATCTGAAAAGTAAATTCAAATTCATGCTTCGCTCCGTCGTTTGTCTGTGGATTTAATTGCAAATTCATACTAGCTTGTAATATCTGTAATACTCAGCACGCATGCACAAAATAAAGAGTTGAGATGTTCACCGTCATTTTAATACAGTAAGAAATCCGTAATGTTATTCACTATGTGAATTCTCAGCGTTCTAATATCGGCAACAGAGTCTAGTCGAAAGAGTTCCGCATTCGAAAATAATAATAACAATGGAGTTTCACCACCCTAGTGATATGAAAAACACTAGTGGAAAACATATTTCACGACTACTACTGCATATCACCGCATTTTCACCGAGTTTTACGCCACTTCACGTAAAACGGGTGGTGAAACTCCAATAATATGATACTATAATATCTATAATGGAGTTTCACCCGTTTTACGGAAGTGGTGTGATACTCCATGTGAAAAACGTGATATGTAGTGAATCAAAAATACTTGTCGAATTACACCGGACGAATCAATCCATATCACGTAACACACATCACGTGTTTTACGCGATATTCACTGCTCACATGCACGAAGTAAAACGCGAAATATATTTTCCACTAGCGTTTCCATGTCACGAATGAAACTCCACTAAATGATCATCATCTAGGTAGT
>NW_003215793.1:75824-86238 GCF_000006405.1 Perkinsus marinus ATCC 50983 | reverse complement strand
TACAGTGCTGAGTGCCAACTTGATATGTGCGTTTTCTATTCCGGGATTAATGATAGTGAACAACTTGTCGCTATCATAGTCTCGAAAGGTTACTTTTATCACATTACATGTTCATAGCAATGTTTACATTGTTTATGCGATATAGTTTCAGATCGATTCTTATTAATCTCGGAAAATAACACACATTTGCATCACATCAAATTGACACACACTGTATAACTTCGCGAATTTTCAATTCAACAGCACTAAACTCTCTGTGAAAATTTCGGTAATTCTATTCATTCTTTCCATTTATTCGCACTCTGTTCATTTTCCCCATTTTTCATTTTTTTCGATTTTTTTTATTTTTTTTTTATTTTTTTGATTTTTTTCTTGATTTTTTTCTTGATTTTTTCGTTTTTTCGTTCTTTCGTTTTTTTTCTCAACTGTATCTTCGCGAATCCTCCCATTTCATTACCGAGAATATAAGAGAACCGCATACACCATCACAGTCAATGGCAGACAATATCAATACGGTCGCACCAGAGGGCTGTCGGCGTGCTCGTAGTTTCAAATCCGTTATCACTTGAAACTGAAGAGAATTGCTCAGGGTGTGGTATAGGAATTATAAACACACTGATAAATACGAATTGATTTTTGAAGACATGAAAATTTGGTAGAAAATTACATGAATTCTATGTTTTACGGAAAGCCTACTTTGGAGTTTCATCCTAGTGATATGAAAAACACTAATGAAAAATATATTTCACGACTACTGCATATCACCGCGAATATTCCCCGAGTATTACGTCACTTCACGTAAAACGGGTTGTGAAACTCCAATATATATGAAAATTATTTCTTTTTAAATTCACATGAAAATTACGAAGAAAGTTAACATGAGTGATTCGCTCACATATGAGCATAAAAACTAAAATTTTCAAATAATAAAAACTCCCAAAGTGCATCAGTGTATTACCGCATAGTTGTCGTTGCCTGTTTCCGGATTGATATTGAATCGGACCATCACAACTGATAAAAATATATACTGAAGTTGTCCACATCTTTCTGCGTCTTCGATTGTAAAAAGCGCTCGCCATTATAATCGATTTTCTTCTGCTGAATTGCCTTACAGTCTTCGGCTATTCAAACGTCCACTGAAATGGAGTTTTAATATTGGTTAAATTTTACCGAGTAATCACCTCAAATAGAGGTGGATTTTGGGGTGCTGGTCGATCGAGCTGTGGGGTTATCGTCAGCGTTTTTGGGAGTTTCACAACTCGTTTTACGCGAAGTGGTGAAAAACGCGATATTCGCGGTGATATGCAGTAGTCGTGGAACATGTTTTTCACTAGTGTTTTTCATATTACTAGGGTGAAACTCCAATATTATATTTATACTACCGCTGTTGGGTTCATGTAGTTTATTAGTATTTTAGTTTCTCCATTTTGTATAGATGAGTCGGGCGAAGCGGAGCGTTGACTGTTAAGTAATTGTGATTGATTTCGTTTAAGTGTGTGTTACGTGAAAGTCTTATATAATGGAGTTTCACAACCCGTTATACGTGAAGTGGCGTAAAACTCTGTGAAATTGTGGTCGTGAAATATGTTTTTCACTAGTGTTTTTCATATCACTAGGGTGGAGCTCGAATATTGGCTCTTAAAATTGTCAGAATAATTGAATTATTTCCCCTCATCACAATGTCCGACAGCCCTGCTGAAAATCATAACGGTGAGCAACAGGAACAACACGAGAACAAGGAGCAAGGAGAGCAGCCTCAGAGTCTGCAGTTGAAGGTAATCGGGGGGAGAGGATCTCATTTCGAATTTTCAAATTTTTCTCCATTGTTATCAAACTCTGGAGAATGTTATTTCTCAAAACTAGTTAGTATATTTAATTTATCGAAGTTTCACATGCTGTTTTACGTGGAGTGGCGTAAAACTCCGTGAAAAACGCGATATTCGCGGTGATATGCAGTAGTCGTGAAATGTGTTTTCCATATCACTAGGGTGAATCTCTATTGCAGGTTAAGAATGCCGAAGGGAAAGAAGTGATGTTCAAGTTAAAACGTGGAACTCCTTTACGCAAGGTAATATGAATTCTGCATCCGGCTCAGTGTTGGAGGACTATGTCTTTGCTTTCCTCAACTGAGCTCAGTGATTGTAGAAGTTCATATATGAATTAGTCCCTCAAAATTTTCGTTTTTGTCACCGACACATGTGCATATTTTTCCCCCCACTGATCCGATTGGTCAGTTGATGGACGCCTACTGTACAAGGGAAGGACTCCCTTCTGACGGTGTGAGGTTCCTCTATGATGGTGAGAGAATTAACCGTGATAACACTCCTCAGGAGTTGGATATGCAGGATCAGGATGAGATTGATGTACGGTATTGCACTTTATATCCGAATGACACTGCTCGTCCTCAGGCTCTTGTGGAGCAGACAGGCGGTTGCAGTCTCTTGTAAGTGATTGAGTTGCCGTCCAAATCGAAGCGGCATTCTGACTTGATAACATATGTTGTGTTAATGAGGTTCGGGACAGAGTAAATTGTACTTGCAACTGTAGCAAGTAGCTGCTCTAAACTCGGCTCGCTTCGGTGTGTCGAGTATGAGTACATGAGAGGATAACGTCGATAGTTTGGGGAGAGATGGCTACGGGATAAATAGAATGTGAGACGAATGTCGCCCCCCCCACATATGTAGGGGTAGCGGTGTGCATCTAGTTATCATTAGTCTAGGACAATTCTTTATCCCAAGTTAAATTCCGGAAACGAGACACACGTCGCTGCCACAAAGGGACAGTCGATACACAGCGCACGCGTGCAAGATTGCACCACGTATGCACGCATTAAGAATAGCTTGAAGGTCAGAGTGCCGCGTAGATAGTGCTGTCATTTCGATCAACCCATCCCTCCCACACCGAGCACAAGAGCCGAATTGCTTGAAGACCCCACTTTTCCCATCTTCGATGTCGACGCGACATCCAAGTGGCATTGCGGATACCAAGCACCATTAATCTTGCGAGTGCGGCCTTCAAGCCCGACTCTTCATGGACAAGCCTAGCTTGTCTCCAGACCCACGTGTTTTGAGTGTGGTAACTTAATTGACTGTGATGATTTCAGACCCTGAAATTCAGGGTAAGTATGGATTCAATGGGGCGGCTAATGTACGACGGACATAACCAACAATGAATTTACATTATTGGCACCGCTAGTCTAATGGTTAGGATATCTGCCTTCCAAGCAGATGGTCCGGGTTCGATTCCCGGGCGGTGCAGTTCGTTAAGATGTGAACCTCGGTCTGGCATCTATTAACGTCATAAGGTCGCGAATGTACGACGGATATAATCAACAATGAACTTGGACTATCAGCACCGCTAGTCTAATGGTTAGGATATCTGCCTTCCAAGCAGATGGTCCGGGTTCGATTCCCGGGCGGTGCAGTTTGTTAATGTGCAAGTGTTGTTTTTGGATTGTAGTGAATTATAGCAAATCACTCAACAATAGATGCGTCAGTACTAGGTGGCCTAACTGGGGCAACCGAGACTGGAAGTTGCGAAACGTGCAGGATGTATCAACAGTGACATAGCATGTGCAGACTTTTGCGATTGTTTGCGTGATTCATTTGCGTGGATTATCCAACCTTGTCGAAAGAGAGATCGCCAAGGTTGGTTGGAAGTATACTGAGTTGCGGAGAACAGAACTGCTTGTCGAATTTGCACGCCTGCGCACGGTCATTTTAGCACGCGCCTCAATAAGTCGATCCCGAGTTCGATTTAGCTTGCCAACCTCGTAGTGTATACTTGTTAATAACAATGATGAACGTATCCATATATCAAGTTGTTATATGGATACATTCATCATGCTAAGAGGTCATGAATATTCGCAGTATTATCCGAGAGATCAAATTTTCATGCATTTGCGTAAGGAAAACGCACACACAGCACAACACAAATGACGTAAACAATCCTGAAACATTCGATAACGTCAACTTATGAACCTCCACCAATGACCAGCTTCCCTGTATGCCAAGGCAGCATCTCGGCTGCAACAGCCAATGGGTTTACAAACAGTGCCTGATGAAAACCAATCACCCCCTCGCTCGGAATGGATCAATGAATACAGTAAAATATGATAACTAACCACCTAACAAAAACATCAAAACACGGAAGTTTGAACTCCACACGCAGATAGAAACGGCCGTCAAAATCGACACCAGAGCCACATTCGCCTTACTTTCTGCTCATCATCTGTTAAGTTCTTCGGCAGAGCTGTTAAAGCCACTTCCTGTCTCGCCAGAGTCGGAGCAGTCGACAACAGCGAGCTGTCCTCCAAATTCTGGAACTTATCCTGATGCAGGAATCAATTCTCAAGGAACGCATTTTTAACCTGTTACATGTGCAAAGCTGAGGAAAGGATCTTTTCCATCCACCAAGACGAGAGCTCTGAAAAAATTCAAACCTAGTTAATCATCCCGAAAAGTTCTCACGCTTACTTCCGTTTTCGAGTGCTGGCCATAGCATGCTCCACAACTTCCATGAAAGCTGCTTTTGCTCGGGGATTGCTAGGATCCGATACAAACGGCATCGTGAGAATAAGCTGACCAGACGGCAATACCCCTCCAATTCGTAAACCTGCCAATAACGATCTCTAACACGAACGACAACCCCAGCTGGAGCCAGCGGCTACAAACGTATTCGCTACACTTACGACTGTTGTCCATTTCAACCCTGAGGCCTCACCTGTCGCGATTTCCCCGTCGTCCAGGGATAAATCCTTAGCCCATCTGCATTCATCAGCACCAGCTCCCGCTGCTACTCGGAAATCCAGACCGTCAACAGTGACATACCTAAAACCACGACAGTTTATCATCAGACTAATATATGCCCTGCTGGTGCTGAAATATATCCTCGCTTTCCTCAGCCGAGTTCGCCATTTTCCTCACTAATTATAGGAAGTTACATACAAATTCGAATAGAAATGTACCGAAACCAATGAGAATTTCCTCACAGTTTCCACAAATGTCATCACCTACACATGAAGTTGACCATGTGCAACAACTCCACCGCATAAGTACGAGAATATTCAACATCGCGTCTAAATGACGCAATACCGGGAGGAGTTTCTGCTGCTATTCGCGACTCCGACGTCCTCAACGCGTGGTGACAACGATGGTGACCATTTCCGAACACTCAACGAGTAGACGTCCGAGATGAGCCTGATTATTTGCCAACTATATGCAATATACGGTAGCCTTGCCAACCTCGAATCGCCAATTTCCAACGATGGAGGGAATCCCATAGTGTCGTGATGCACCACCAGAAGAACACCTACCAATCATCCATAAACCTATAATATTCCCGGAGAGAATTCATTTTGAATTTTAATCAGTTTTCCATGTAAATGTCATCACATTATAAACATGAGAAACATTATTTCTCAAAGTTGAATAGGTCCATGGCCCGGGGATGCCAGGGCTGAGATATATGATCGCTTTCCTCAACTGAGCTCAGAAATTTCCTCACTTAACAACAGTGTGGGGGGAAAATATGCACATGGTGAACCACATGTGTTGGTGACAATATAAAAATTCCGAGGAAATTTTGGGAAATTCCTATTAGTTTCTGTACACTCCTCTCCAATTTGTATTAGTAAGAAAATTCTTCAACTCAGCTGAGGAGAGCGAACATATATTCCAACACTGTAAACATGTTTATATGCGAATTCGGGTAGAAGTATCCCAAAATAAACAAAAATTTTCCTCATACTGTCACCAACACATGTGGTCGATTATATACATACTAGGCCTTCTCGGAGAAGGGACGGAGCTCGGCATCCGGGTTTGATTCCCATGCCTGGCGTTTTTCTGCAAAAATATGTTTTTTTGCACGGAAATCTACATGGTCCGGGCGGAACCCTAATTTCGTATTTTTCCTAGTATCCCCAAAGCGAGAGTTATCGAATGGTGTATAGCATGTGATCATATCCTCTCTAGATCGAGCTGGATAATTTGTACGCACGCACGCACGCACAAAGTGTTAGTAAAGTGAGAGAATACGCTCCGCTCGCTTCGCTCGCTCCGCAATTTTCCAACACTCTCGAACGACAATATTTCCCACCTTTCTCCTGCTTCTGGAGCCATCGTACTCCCAGGAGCTCCCCGAGCCAACGTGCCTACATCAGTGCGGAAAAATATACACATGCTCAACTACATGTTTCGAAAATTCACGTTAGTTTCTGTGCAATGTAAACTCCTACAACACTCCTGAGCTCAGCTGAGGAAAGCGAACATATATTCCAAAACTGCCCTGCAAGTAAATTTGAATTTTTAACACTATTAGAAAGTTTCTATGAAGAGCAACTATTTCTTCAAAATTTCGGTAATTCGGCAAAACCAGTCGGTAAAAATTTAGGAAAAAAGATGGTAAATTAATGAAAATTCGGGAAAAAATACTGAAAATGCTATCAGGAATGAGCCTACCTGTGGCGCGTGAAACTCTCGATTAAACGGATCGTTACTGCGGTAGAAGAGTACCGTAAAACACGGAATAGTCGACGCCGCGATTTCGGAGGAATCTGCGGGATGATTCTCATCTTCCATGTGTGGAGGGAATCAATATGCACATGTGTTGGTGACAATATGAAAATTCTGAGAGGAAATTTCTCATCGATTCACTCACACTTCTACCCGAATTTCTATAACTCTTCTGAGCTCAGCAGCTGAGGAAAGCGAACATATATTCCTACTCCACTGCTTACCTTGGGGAAGCGGCAGAGTTATGGTAGTCTGAAGAGTTGCAATGATCGCCTTGTCCTCCCCACCTGAAAATAAGCATCAATTTGATATGATGCAAATGTGTGTTATTTTCCGAGATTAATAAGAATCGATCTGAAACTATATCGCATAAACAATATAAACATTGCTATGAACATGTGATGTGATAAAAGTAACCTTTCGAGACTATGATAGCGACAAGTTGTTCACTATCATTAATCCCGGAATAGAAAACACACATATCAAATTGGCACTCAACACTACATGCATCGGTGAGCCACCCTTACTTTCAAACGAACCGAATATGTTATTAATTTTTCTGATTTTTTATCAAAGCCATGGGGAAAATATTAACTCGAAAGGTAAAACATCAACAAGATGGGTAAAAAATTAATTTTTTCGGAAAAAAATTTAATTTGATCTGAAAATGCTAGAGGAAAATTTCAAAATAAAAATAAAAAAATATTAGAATTTCAAACGTTTACCAAAACTCTACTTACCAGCATCGTCCTTATCCTTGGGCATTTTGATCTGTAGTAAGTTCAATGTATGTCCATAACTAACACGAGGTCATTTTCGATGGGTTCGCAGCTGCACTTCTACGCGTTATGAAGGCAATCCGAGCATCCTATCCAGTCCTTGATACCGACCAAATGCTTACTCGTTATGGCATCATTTAAGTATCTATAACAATTACCACGTCGCTCCGCTAGAATATCACATCATATTTCGAATTCTCGATGAGAAACGCCCAGTGTTGGAGTAGGAATATATGTTTGCTTTCCTCAGCTACTGAGCTCAGGAGTGAACACAGTGTTGGAGTAGGAATATATGTCTGCTTTCCACAGCTACTGAGCTCAGGAGTGAACACAGTGTTGGAGTAGGAATATATGTTTGCTTTCCTCAGCTACTGAGCTCAGGAGTGAACACAGTGTTGGAGTAGGAATATATGTTTGCTTTCCTCAGCTACTGAGCTCAGGAGTGAACACAGTGTTGGAGTAGGAATATATGTTTGCTTTCCTCAGCTACTGAGCTCAGGAGTGAACACAGTGTTGGAGTAGGAATATATGTTTGCTTTCCTCAGCTACTGAGCTCAGGAGTGAACACAGTGTTGGAGTAGGAATATATGTTTGCTTTCCTCAACACATACATATAGTCGCCCATATGCATATTCCCCCCCACACACTGGAAACACCCAAGCGTCAATCGTTCAGCGTATTCATACACAGTCCACAGAGCTTATGCTATCCGGTACGAATTACCCAACGATTTAACCCACAACCCCTATAATCGTTCGCGAGGTCATCCTACTATACCCACCCTTATTACACAGTCCCAAGTACTTGTGGTAGAGTAAAATGGCTTTGCGCAGCAGCAGCGGCTGTAGAACAGCATCGTACTCCAACTCGCCGAGCCAGGGACGGTAGCACACACCTCATGTTTGGGCGGATAGCATTTAACATCATCAACTATGGCATTCCCAGATGAGTTTGATATTTTTCCCGAATTTTTAATAATTTTTCGTTGAGAAAATACCAAAATTTTGGATGATTCATCAAAGAAAGTGAGGAAAAAAATTATTTTTCTCAAAAAAGTAGGGAAATTACCAAAAGAAATCGGGAAAAAACACAAAATCGACCCGAATGCCCCATGTTCATTGGAGTTTCACCCGCGATATGACAAACACTAGCGAAAAACATATTTCACGACTACTGCATAGTGTGAAAATCACGTTTTTCACCAGTTCACGTAAAACGGGTGAAACTCCATCGAATCAATTCTGGAATTCAGAATCGATTTTAGCATCATATTATATGTGTAATAAGCGATTCCAGAATCAATTCTGAGTTCCGAGATCGGTTTCTTGACCTCATAGAAAACCAGAAAAATTGAGGAAATAATAATGCAACTCGAAAAGTTTTTAAAAAGTCAAACTACTTTACGTAACAAATGTAATAACTCATGGAAAAAGTCGGCAAACATATTCCGTAAAAAATGGGAAAATTCTTGAAATTTCGGGAAAAAATACTAAACTGACCCGAAATGCTACAGAAACACTAAGAGCTCATAGCGACAGTATTTTTCAAATATCACAGACCAGTTTGTGAGTGACAGGGAACATTATATTTCGATTTAATAGCCATACCATAAGGCTTTGCAAATGGGAAACTCCCCATTCGGACTGGCCGGGTCTACTCGTAGTAAGATATGTAGCTAACTGAATCAGTGTTGGAAAAATATATGTTTGCTTTTCTCAGCTACTGAGCTCAGAACATTTTCCTCACTAATTAGAAAAGTCAACACATGAATTCGAATCAGAGTGGAGTTTCACAACCCGTTTTACGTAAAGTGGCGTAAAACTCTGTGAAAACCACCATATTCGCGGTGATATGCAGTAGTCGTGAAATATATTTTTCACTAGTGTTTTCATATCACTAGAATGGTGAAACTCCAATGTACAAAAACCAATAATAATTTTCCAAAATTTTCATATTCTCACCAACACCCCAAATTTTCCCTACTACTAAAACACAATCTACCACAGTACAGAGAAACAAAAAAGACACACAAAAAGAATAAATCCAAATCACATTATGAGTAATAAAATAATAGTAAAGGAACTCAATTAGGACCCACGGCGTTCAAGTTCATGTCGGTACCGTGAGTTCATCAAATTGCCATCGAGGAATGTTGACGCAGTCGACGGAACGATGCTGGAAAAAATGTCGAAAAAATACCAAGTTGAATTGCAGAGACCTATCACAGTTTCACCCGCGATATGAAAATCACTAGTGGAAAACATATTTCTCCCGTTTTACGTGAAAAGGTGTAATACTCCATGTGAAAAACGCGATATTCGCGGTGATATGCAGTAGTCGTGAAATATTTTTTTCACTAGTGTTTTTCATATCACTAGGGTGAAACTAATGGAATTTCACAACACGTTTTACGTGAACTGGCACGAAACTCAGTGAAAAACGCGATACGAATTACACCTGACGAATCACTCTATATCACGTAACACACATATCGCGTGTTTTACGCGTTACTCACTGCTTACATGCGTTTTTCCTACGAAGTGAAATGTGAAACTTCATTGGAGTTTCACCCTAGTGATATGAAAAACACATTTCACGACTACTGCATAGTGTGAATTTCGCGTTTTCACCGAGTTTTACGCCACTTCACGTGAAACGGGTGAAACTCCAATAATATATTCTGCATATGTGTTCACCCAAATGCCCAGGGGAGATTACTATACCACTTAAAGATTTCACTACCCGATATGCTGATCATAATGGAGTTTCACCTCTTTACGTCGCTTCACGTTGATGCTGTACATGTAATACTCAATATTTGTCCATATCACTATGGTGAAATTCAATGGAGTTTCACAACCCGTTTTACGTGAAGTGGTGAAAAACGCGATATTCGCGGTGATATGCAGTAGTCGTGAAATATTTTTTCACTAGTGTTTTTCATATTACTAGGGTAAAACTAATGGAATTTCAAACACGTTTTACGTGAACTGGCATAAAACTCTGTAAAAAACACGATATTCGCGGTGATATGCAGTAGTCGTAAAATATGTTTTTCATATCACTAGGGTGGTGAAACTCCAATGTAAACGCCTACCTGCCAGCCCTGCCTCCGTCGAG
>NW_003215793.1:6563-75724 GCF_000006405.1 Perkinsus marinus ATCC 50983 | reverse complement strand
ACCTCACACAATCTACTTTAAAACCTACGGAGTGGCTTGATACGCATTCTGCACTGCCGCGGGTAGCTGCGACTCATATGCGCTGTCCCCTATCGCCAACACTATCACTGATGATATTATGATAACGTAATGATAGGGCTTTGGCTGCTGAACCATTTTCCACGATATGGGGTCTTCCGGATCCTGAGTTTGATTACGACCACCTCGTTATTGAAATTATCACTTGTATGTAGTTTGTGGCGATAGCAATGCCAGTAGTGTATAGTACAATATAGAGGACCAGGAAGCCGCACTGTGCCAACATGCTCACCAGTATTACCTACCATTATAATAAATATGCTCAGCGATGCATCTCAACGTTTTATGATGGGTGAAAAATTCCGCTTTTCCCTCACTCAATGAAACCGACGTGTAGCATTCATTATCATTACCGCTCTAGAAGGAAGAAGCGTTGACGATGTACACAGAATCAACTCCCAGGGTAGGATATACGACCAGCGTTTTTCGACGAGTAAAAAATTCCGCTTTTCCCCACTTCATATTAGGGATTATTATTACCGCTCTCCGCGTTATCTTATTCCATTGTATGAGTTAAGCCCATGCACAGAAGAAAGAGGCGTTGACGATGTACAAAGAATCAACTAGGTTGGATATACGACCAGCGTTTTTAGACGAGTGAAAAATTCCGTTTTACCCACTTCATATGAGCGATTATTACTACCGCTCTCCGCGTTATCTTATTCCATTGTATCAGCTTCGCCCACATTATAGTAGCAATAGCGCAGGCACAGAAGAAAGAGGCGTTGACGATGTATACAGAATCAACTAGGTAGGGGATACGACCAGCGTTTTTCGACGGGTGAAAAATTCCGCTTTTCCCCACTTCATATGAGCGATTATTACTACCACTCTCCGCGTTATCTTATTCCATTGTATCAACTTCGCCCACGTAATAGTAGCAATAGCGCAGGCACAGAAGAAAGAGGCGTTGACGATGTACACAGAATCAACTAGGTAGGGGATACGACCAGCGTTTTTCGACGAGTGAAAAATTCCGCTATTCCCCACTTCATATGAGCGATTATTACTACCGCTCTCCGCGTTATCTTATTCCATTGTATCAGCTTCGCCCACGTTATGGTAGCAATAGCACAGGCACAGAAGAAAGAGGCGTTGACGATGTACACAGAATCAACGCCCAGGGTAGGGGATACGACCAGCGTTTTTCGACGAGTGAAAAATTCCGCTTTTCCCCACTTCATATGAACGATTATTACTACCGCTCTCCGCGTTATCTTATTCCATTGTATCAACTTCGCCCACGTAATAGTAGCAATAGCGCAGGCACAGAAGAAAGAGGCGTTGACGATGTATACAGAATCAACGCCCAGAGTAGGTGATACGAATAGCTTCCCAAAGTCGCCGAATAGGAACCCCAGAATCTACCAAATTCAGTGTGAAAACCATTCACACACAGAGATAACAGTGGCCATATAAATGATAATATCAATGTAGTAATGGTACGTCAGGACCATTTAGGATGATCGCATTATATTTCGTCGAAGCAGTTTAGTAGTTGGTTCACATCATCACTTCTCCTGCTGAAGAAGGGTCGTATTTTTCCGTATTTTTCCGAAAATACGGGAAAAATAGTCGTATTTTTCCCGCTGAATATCATACGTTTCAGCGTCTCTTTGTCAGTACTAATCAATGAGACAGCACCATTCCAGAATGGCATTCTGGATGATCGCTCGTCGGCAGTGTTCTGAGGCCCGTCGTGCGAGCCATCTAAGCGTACTTGCGTGCGACTCTGATGGGCACGCGTGCTTTTGCTCGGGCCGAGCTATGGCCATCACTATTATCAGATAGATCCGATTACTAAGCTATTCAAGCTAGCATTTTCTTAAGACCTTAATGACAATGAGTCCAGTCCATGGCGGTATAACCTCGATACGGTAATATAAAACTAAATAGTATATAGGGAATTATTATATGATACTATGTATATGATAATAATAGCGCTAATAATGTAAATATATCTAATAATAACTTGTATATATAATCATTGATGTTTCACGACCGTGATATTAAAGAAACACTAGTGAAGAACATATTTCACATAATTATCATATAATAAATCGTATTATATGATATCATTAATATCATATCATATAATATCAGTGTTACAAATAGCGCGCACCCATATAATCGATTGCATTTGGAACCCATTCCATTTGTTGTCTCGTTTGCCAGTCCAATGAGCTGATATAGTAGCGTTTAATACTATAAATAAATCTAATAATAACTTGTAGATATAATCTAGTATTGAAGATTAACACTAGTGAAGAACATGTTTTACGACTACTGCATATCACCGCGAATATCGCGTTTTTCACCGAGTTTTACGACGCCACTTCACGTAAAGCGGCTGAAACTCCAATAATAACTTGTATATATAATCTAGTATTGGAATTCCACCCTAGTGATATGAAAAATAAACACTAGTGAAGAACATATTTTACGACTACTGCATATCACCGCGAATATCGCGTTTTACACCGAGTTTTACGCCACTTCGCGTAAAACGGGTTGTGAAACTCCAATAATATCATTGAGTTCGGCTTACCATGCCATTCACAATAACGGAGGGAGCCAATCTTCTGAACAGTTTCTCAGCAACTATAAACTTCATGGATTTCCAAACACAAACATCCGGTGGGGGTGTACCTGATCATATCGGTATGAGGGGAAATATATACAAAAAATTAATCATATGTTGCTGATGATACAAAAAGCGACGGAAATTCGCATTGATTTCTGTACACTTCTGAAAATTTATGAGAGTTTCTAATAGAAACTTTTTGTCCGTGTGTACACGACAACTGCTCTTCGAGTCTCAAGGCGCAACTCGTTTAGTGTGCATAGTAAATACCGAGATGTGGTGGTATAGAAATTAGTCGACGAATTTGAACTTGCGCGTTTTGGAATTCATAAAATTTTATCTACGAATTTGATCTTCCATTTTCGAGTAGTCTACGAAAATCGAAAAACTTTTATTCCGTGAATAACGTCTTTTACCCTATTGAAATCAGATTTCGATTTGCTGAATTTGAGATTGAAAAAGTGACGGACTTCCTCCTGACCTCAACTGAGGAGAGCAAACGTATATTCCGACGCTGGAGTGACTACTTTGCTTTCAACTCACAACGTAGCGGTCGTTATTCTATAGGTTTCAAATTCGCGAAGCAACACCAGTGTTGGCGAAATATATGTTTGCTTTCCTCAGCTACTGAGCTCAGGAGAGTTTCTCCACTAATTATAAGAGTTTATAAACGATTTTGCTTAGAAGTGTACAGAAACCGATGAAAAGTTCCCAAAATTTCTCAGAATTTTTCTATTGTCGCCAACACACATATAGTTGACCATGTGCATATTTCCTATGTTTTATGTTAATTCCACCAAAAATCAGCAACTACATAATATGGCTACCTGGTATAAAATCACTCCTAGGTATCGGTGGAATCATAAGGAACACAAAACTGGCTGCCAACGGTAGCATAGCTACTGTCCAGAACAGAGGCTCGCGCCAACTGAGACGAGCGTGTCACCATTTGCTGTCACCATATTGGCTGCTGTACATTTCTATGTGAGAATTTTCAGAAAATCCTGAATTTTGTTAGAGTTTAATATATTCCGTGATATGAAAAACACCAGTAAAAACATATATTGGATTTTTCACAGAGTATTACGCCACTTCACGTAAAACGGGTGGAACTCTGACGAATTGCAAAAACAATTTATTAGATTTTGTATGTAAACTCTTGAGCTCAGCTGAGGAAAGCAAACATATATTCCTACTCCAACACTGTGTTCACTCCTGAGCTCAGTAGCTGAGGAAAGCAAACATATATTCCTACTCCAACACTGTGTTCACTACTGAGCTCAGTAGCTGAGGGAAGCAAACATACATTCCTACTCCAACACTGTGTTCACTCCTGAGCTCAGTAGCTGAGGGAAGCAAACATATATTCCTACTCCAACACTGTGTTCACTCCTGAGCTCAGTAGCTGAGGAAAGCATACATATATTCCTACTCCAACACTGTGTTCACTCCTGAGCTCAGTAGCTGAGGAAAGCAAACATATATTCCTACTCCAACACTGTGTTCACTCCTGAGCTCAGTAGCTGAGGGAAGCAAACATATATTCCTACTCCAACACTGTGTTCACTCCTGAGCTCAGTAGCTGAGGAAAGCAAACATATATTCCTACTCCAACACTGTGTTCACTCCTGAGCTCAGTAGTTGAGGAAAGCAAACATATATTCCTACTCCAACACTGTGTTCACTCCTGAGCTCAGTAGCTGAGGAAAGCTAACATATATTCCTACTCCAACACTGTGTTCACTCCTGAGCTCAGTAGCTGAGGAAAGCTAACATATATTCCTACTCCAACACTGTGTTCACTCCTGAGCTCAGTAGCTGAGGAAAGCTAACATATATTCCTACTCCAACACTGTGTTCACTCCTGAGCTCAGTAGCTGAGGAAAGCAAACATATATTCCTACTCCAACACTGTGTTCACTCCTGAGCTCAGTAGCTGAGGAAAGCTAACATATATTCCTACTCCAACACTGTATGAATATCATCAAATTGCCCCAGTGTATCACAAGATTGCATTTCCCAAGAATGCGAGATCGCCGTTAATCGTAGCCTCCAGAGTAGCAGCAGCCTTGAAGCCCCCTTGCAAAATCATATTCGACAAACCAGTGAAGTAACTGCACGACAACGTGATAAAATTACGCACGATGTAAGTTTAGGAATACATGGATTTTCACCCTAGGGAAAAATATCGCAAAGTTTTTCACCAAGTTTTACGCCACTTCACGTAAAACGGGTTGTGAAACTCCATTGAAAAGCGTTGCGAGATGTTCAGAATTAATACGTGGGAAGCAACGCATAAAGGCCTGATATATGAGAGTATGTACTACGAATTTGTAAAAGAAATTTAAAAATGTGATTTTTTAACGCACGATTATACCCACCCACCTCGAAAATATTAATAAAGTTTCACCCTAGTGATATGAAAAACACTAGTGAAAAATATATTTCACGACTACTGCATATCACCGCGAATGTCGCGTTTTCCACCTCTCTCTCTCTTGTGAAACTCCAATAATACAACTCAGCAAAGAGAGTTGGTCATTCCACTACTCACCATATGTGTAACCAGTAACCAGCGTTTCCATATTGCACTATATTCCGACCGTACTCGGTAGCCATCCCCTGCTGACTCGCCTTGCCGTGCGAGGAACTACCACGCATGGAGTCTATCTATGATGGAGCAGGAAGATAATCGATCAGTTGTTCGAAAATTAACTACCCTGTAGATATCAGGCCGACCATAGTAAAAGACATCTGAAAGTGCACAGGAGTTGGCTCATTAATTTACAGGGTGTGGTATCAAACTTGAAGTTTCACATTCACCAGAAGAGTTTATGAAGAGAAAGAATGACTGGAATCATAGTAGACGTTGGAGGGATCGAACTGCATATACCAGATAATATGAAGTATGAAATTTTGTATGCGCCGGAGGTATACATGTCCATATATATTCACAGTAGTACACAATATATTTAAACCAACAGTGGTAGATAGTAGTTGCATACTGCAGTGCGCACATGAGTTCACTACTACTACCGCTACTAGTAGTAGTGGTCTACTACTACCACTACTAGTAGTAGTGGTCTACTACTACTACTACTACTACTACTACTACTACTACTACTACCATCCGGTCGGCTTCTCCTCCGCTTAACAGTATTCCCCATAGTGCATCCAGTAGAAGGGGAGCTGCCGTCGCGAGTAGTAGCTCTAGTATCGGGTGTTCGAAAGACTTGGCCATACGCGGTGGGGGTTGATGGGCTGACGCAGGAAGGCATTGTGATAGAGGGCTGAAGATAAGCACTAGGAGTTCGCAGTGATGCGAAGAATTCCATGTCATGTTGTGTGATACAGCAGAACGAAGTTTAATGGTGAGAATACCGCCACACTGGCAACTTCCCGCCAACTTGGTTGATATCAACTGGGTACTATGAACGATTAAACCTGGGCGAATTGAATCACATCGCTGAGTTGAAACGACACTGCAGTGCGTGTCAATTTGATATGATGCAAATGTACACTATTTTCCGAGATTAATGATAATCGACTTCGAACTATATCGAATAAACAATGTAAACATTGCTATGAACATGTGATGTGATAAAAGTAACCTTTCGAGGCTGTTATAGCGACAAGTTGTTCACTATCATTCGGCGTGATCGTCGATACTCGCATTTACATACTGTAGGCTAAAGAACACGACAATTTGAACATATTCAACCTTCAACTGGTATCACTTCCAAATTTGATTCCCTGACAATCTCCTCTCGTTAGAAGAGACTCGCTATCTGCTCACTCCGTAGCTCCATGAGGGATCATGCACAATAACATTTATGCGAGTAACTATTGCCGTGGCGGGCGCGAAAACACATGGTAGTGTCGAATACGAATTCGTGCGCTTTATATAAAGTTAAATTACAATATCGAGTGAATAGCGTAAGCGTTAAGGAGTGTGGCTCGGAACCAGCAGGTCGCAGGTTCAAATTAGTGGGTGTAGATTTTAAGTCAATATGATAGGTCTTGTATATCTATTTCGCAGACCTGAGTTTGCACACGATGAGTTTGACTACAGCAGTTGCAGCGCATATGGTGTATGAGAATAATAGTGCATTATGATTAAGTAAGTTGAGGTGGACGATGACAGCATCGACGATGCTAACGTATCAAAGGTCTATAATCCCTTAGTTGACATTCGGGTCCTTAGATCCATCTGATTCTGATGGATCCTCGATCTCACTCGGGGAGCTTTCAACGGTGTAGCACTGTCAAGTGGGCGACACTAAGAACTATCTTCCACCAACCGGGCTAGAACCGCTGAACTGGCATCATGTGGAGTATTTCATAGCCAACCCGACAGTGCTTCTGATTAGCTACTGTACGATTTCATACTGTCTATCGGAATCGAATCTATCTGGCTAGGGAAATTTGGAGTGTTCACCAAAGATTTTACTAAACGAAGTCGTTCTTTTCACAGAGAAAATATTCGCTTGTGGTTGAAAACTCAGACTGGGGTTTATCTTACCTTTTTCCATTAAGATGGTAGTCATCATAGGAAACACAGAATCATTTCTCGAGTTCGAATACATATCGAATGCGATTGTGTCAAACAAAGTGGGACGAAATTACAGTTCCTGCGGGTTGTGTTCAAGGGTGTTGCTAGCCGTAAAATTTTACGCCTTGGGCGTTTTGTGAGAGGCTTCGAGTAATAGAACCGTCTATAGTCTTAGACTGTAATTCTACTTTTGCAGTAAGAGTAGTTACTCCATGAGCCGTACGAAAGAGAACACCATATCTTTGTGGAGGCGTACACTTTACAACTCCTTGGTTGTGTTCATCTGTTTGACTGGTTGAGGCTGTTGATGGACGTTTCACGTGTGACTCGTTGATTAATCTACCACGTCAGATTTCGGGCATAATTCTGTTTCCACGAATAAAACACAGTGGATGAAAAACACGAATTCTTTCACAAAAACAACACTGGAGTTTCGCAACCCGTTTTACGTGAAGTGGCGTAATACTCTTGTGAAAAACGCGATATTCGCGTTGATATGCAGAAGTCGTGGAATATATTTTTCACTAGTGTTTTTCATATCACTAGGATGAAACTCCAAAGTCGGCTTTCCGTAAAATAAAGGATTAATGTAATTTTCTTCCAAATTTTCATGTCTTCAAAATAAAAAAATTCAAATCGTATTCATCAGTGCGCTTATAATTTTCAGCCTTCATATCACTAGGATGGTGAAACTCTACTGCTGAGGCACAGTTGTTTTTTTTCCTTCATTTATGGGAGCTCTCTTCTCCAGTATATGGCAGAGGCTTGCTGGCAGTAGTGGTCAGGAGAAATCCAAAATAGTCATAGTCGGCCTTAGCAACGCTGGAAAGACCACTATTCTGTATCAGCTGAACTTAGGGCAAGTCGTCGTTACTCAGCCCACCATAGGCTCTAATGTGGAAGAGGTTACGCATAAAAATGTTAAATTTCAGGTAGTACTCATGAGTGTCACATAGAAGAAGTGTGATTATATGCTAGGGAAATGATATATAGATAACAACAATCATTCGAGCTGCTTTGTTTCGCATTTCTCAGGTTTGGGATCTAGGTGGGCAGGATAGCCTCCGGCCTAGTTGGTCGGCGTACTTCCAAAATACAGACGGACTCATATTTGTAATAACGATCAGGGTTGGTCGATTATGTGAATCGGATAGCCTCCTTCCAGAGCAGTATGGGGAAATTCTGGGAAATTCTTGAACATTTTTACTTGATACTTTCAGGTTGTGGATAGCAATGATGTTCGCAACTTAGTGCTCGCTAAAATGGAGCTCTTCAATGCACTGCTGTCAGAGGATCTGCACGGAGCTAGTTTACTTGTATTCGCCAATAAATCTGATATACAGGGAGCGAAGACTGCTGAGGAAATATGTAGTGTATTTACAGGGTATTGGGGTTAACGCCGAACTCGGTCCGTGGGTGTATGCAAGGACCCATGGGTTTGATAATAATAGGGAAAATGATGTTCCTAATGTGATGACATGTACATGGGAAACTGTAACTGGAACATTATAGGTTTCTGGATGATTTCCCGAGGCGTAATGATGGTCGTAATGGCGGACTGTGTGGGTTTTCGCTTAGAATCATATTTGCTTGCAGTAGACCGCCTACTGAAAATCATCCAGTGATTCAGTGAACTCTTACTTCAACCCATGCGGGTGTATGAGATTTCTATATGGTACTTTAATGATTATCGCTATGCATGTGGTTAAGTCGCCAGCACTAGAGTTTCGGCTCTTTGTATGATGCTGAAATATTCAGGGCTCTAGAAGTTGAACTTATATAGGAATACTGGCACTGATTATACGGTGTGTGTGAATTTGATATGATGCAAATGTGTGTTATTTTCCGAGATTAATAAGAATCGATCTGAAACTATATCGCATAAACAATGTAGACATTGGTATGAACATGTGATGTGATAAAAGTAACCTTTCGAGACTATGATAGCGACAAGTTGTTCACTGTTATTAATCCCGGAATAGAAAATGCACATTCTTCACATTTGCATATTGCTTACTAAGTAAAGCAAGCGTTATCGTTCAGGTAAAGATCTAGACCTGACCTCAATACGTGGGCACTCTTGGCACATACAGGCGTGTTGTGCTATAACAGGAGAAGGCTTGGCTGAAGGCATGGACTGGCTGGCGAATGAGATAATACAGCAGAGGGAACGGAAGGCTAGCACGGAGAATGGTCCTGGCAGGAGGGGTTGATGCTTGTCACAATAATTGTCTCCTCTGCTACTGTTTGTGTAATAATTTGACAGTTTCCGCACAGTGGCTGTCCTTGGCGTTGGGTATCTACTATTCCGCAAGAGTGGCTAAAATTGCATGTGTTGGTGTCGATAGGGAAATTCTGAGGAATTTCTGGGGAGTTCTAATCCAAGTTGTGCATAGGCAGCTTATGAGCTCAGCTGAGGAAAGCGAATATATTCTGCAACACATGTACAGAGCGTATTGCCATATGGCTGATGGCGCCGAGTTTCTCCCTCCAATGTCCTCGTCTACGCATTATCACATCCCTCCGTATGGTGGGTATGGACCTAACGATGGTGATGATGTGGAGGAAGAGGAGGCGGTGCTAGATAGGCGGCTTGAGGAGCTGCAGAGGGAGTTGAGACATATTAAGGCATCACCATCAAATCGATCACGTGATCGATTTAATCATAACAATGATGATAATCATCTGCATAGACCAGAAGGGCACCAGCATGTTCTACATGGGGAGCTGTCCTCGTATCCATCATCGCATCTTAGTGGGGTACGTAGACGTAGCGGTTCGCCGCCTAGGCATGTCCAGGAGAGGCCCTATGATGATCATCAACTCCATGAGGGTGATATTGAGAGGTAGTTCAGTGTGCATGCGTGCGAGATGATTATGAGAGTTGTTCAGATTGGCACCATTGAGGCACTCCCCTCCAGGGTTACGGCCCTCGAGGCCTCATAGTCCTTCAAGGGAAGTGTCACCATCAGTGTCACCACCGCTGCCACAAGAGTCGGTGAGATGATGTCAGGCGGCGGGGTTGAACTCAGGGTCTTTCGATTGCTGACAGGCGTGGCTGCCGCCTCCCCACTCGACTGGAGCGTGGTTGGGAATGAACGGGCGGGCGTTTGAGGAGGAGCGGCAACGTCTGCACGCAACCATCCGGGACTTGGAGAATAGATGCCATTAGTAGGGAGCTTCAACTTTGCGCTCTGAACATCGGAATCACATTTTTGATATGCTAGTTGCTTTTCGAGAGCGATTTTGGAATATTTTGGTGAAACTGTCGATGTAGGAAACGGAACAGGTGAGCTCACTGTTCAGTTACGTCAACCGATTGGGTGAGATTGAGAATTCAAATGTTGATCTTGAACGACGATTAAACGATAATATGATGGACACTATGGAGAGGATAAGGTAGTTCGCTGTTTACCTGTGGGCACTCCGTTGGATCAGGCAAGAACATGCAGGCCATAGAAGAGCTATTGAGGAAAAGGAGCACGAGATTGGTGTACTTCGACATGAGTGCGAGACGGAGCGGAATGTTAGAAATAGGGAAGTAATATGCTAAGGTGCTGCAGAGCTAGAGATAGTAGTAGTTCATACGTAGTTCGTAATCATAGTTATAAGTTATAAGGTAACGTATTTTGATTCGATGACGCAAGTCGGGTTTACGTGGAGTGGCGTAAAACTCGGTGGAATGCGATATTCGCGGTTTGCAGTAGTGTTTTTCATATCACGGGTGAAACTCCAATGTTGTTATCATGGGAGGTTGTAGTGAAGGATGGGAAAATAATATGCACATGGTAGACTACATGTATAAAAATTCCAAGGAAAATTCTCATCGGTTTCTGTACATTTCTACCAGAAACTTCTATAATTAGTGTGGAAACGCTTCTGGTCTCAGCTGAGGAAAGCGAACATACATTCCTCCAAGACTATCGTAGTTTATCACGGAGATCTCAGGTGTCGAACTTGAAGGCCTCGTTAGAGAACGAGAAACGATTATTAGGAGAAGCTCGTGCTCGAGAGGAAGAACTTGTCAACGAATGTCGCATCAAAATTTCCGATTTGGAGGCCGATTTTGCCTCCCGGGAAAGGATACTAGTTGATCAGAAGGAGGAGATGGAAAGGTCTCTGAGGGCGGCTATTAAGAGGCTTGAAAACGAGGTAGAAGATCGATGTGAGAGCTTCAGAGCGGAGGAAATGGTGTGGGAGAAATTGAGAGGGGATACTGAGGGAAAGGTAGTGGGTTCGAATCCTGGTATGACGGTTTTTACAGTCATTTTCAGCTGGTTGAGCTGACGGCTGATAACTCGCGACTTCGGCAGGAAGTTAAGGAACTTAGAGCGCAGTTGGCAGAAGTGCAGGAAAAGCTTAGAAAGGCTGAGGTGAATATTTCGCTGAAGAATATTCCTTAGAACAATATGGGGAAAATATGCGCATGACCAACTACTGTCACAGAGTACTGTAGTTGAACTACATGTGTTGGTGACAATATAAAAATTTTGGGGAAATTATTGTTGGTTTCTGTACACTTCGAGCCAAATTCGTATGTATGCTTCTACAATTAGTGAAGAAACTCCTGAGCTCAGTAACTGAGGAAAGCAAACATATATTCCTACTCCGACACTGTGTTCACTCCTGAGCTCAGTAGCTGAGGAAAGAAAACATATATTCCTACTCCAACACTGAGTTCACTCCTGAGTTCAGTAGCTGAGGAAAGCAAACATATATTCCTACTCCAACACTGAGTTCACTCCTGAGCTCAGTAGCTGAGGAAAGAAAACATATATTCCTACTCCAACACTGAGTTCACTCCTGAGCTCAGTAGCTGAGGAAAGCAAACATATATTCCTACTCCAACACTGAGTTCACTCCTGAGCTCAGTAGCTGAGGAAAGCAAACATATATTCCTACTCCAACACTGAGTTCACTCCTGAGCTCAGTAGCTGAGGAAAGCAAACATATATTCCTACTCCGACACTGTGTTCACTCCTGAGCTCAGTAGCTGAGGAAAGCAAACATATATTCCTACTCCAACATTGTCTCAGAAAAGCGCCACTAGCTCACCATCGAGACCAGCAGCCTACTCGGTACCATCATCGCCGAGCCTTCGAGGGACAGCCCCCATTGTGCCGGCTCCCCCCTGGGCTACTCATGAGAGATTGCCCTACACCAGCGCTGAACATGGATCTGGAGTAGATGCTCAGGAATTGCGAAAAAGTTGGTATGGAAGTTTACACACGAGTCCGACACCGTCTGAGTACATCGTACCGAGGAGCGGAACGGCGAGAGCGGTACCGGCCGGGAAGCCCTCATTGAGCAAACGCTTGGCAAGCCACATGGATGGGGTACAGGTGGGGGGTCACTGATCTGTTCTCCTCTGCTATGATAGGATGTGTGACTGTGATGTCCCTCGAGTCCGATTGAGTGCTCTTGATTGTATTTTTAAAGAATATGAATCATTGTGATAAGTATCCTTAGATTGTAGTTGAAGTTTCTCTCAGGGTACTGTTGGCAGTATAGATGGACGGTCTGGTATAATCGTGCGCGATCCTTCCCTCGCTCGGAATTTATCGCCCAGTCTATCGCTCACGGAGCAATGTCGTCAATTGGAACAACAGTTAATGCATTGCAATGCTGAACGTAACGCTATTGAGAACGCACTCAATAAGTACCCGACCAATAGTGCTGGACGAACACTGAATGAGAGGATTGATAAAAGGGAGAAGGAACAGAGGTACCGAGTGCCGGGATCGAACCCGGGACCTAATCAGAACACCAGGAGTCTGATTATACTAGCTGAGTGTTGAGGTGTGGAATGCTTTACATCCATACGAAACTGGTTTGTCGAGTGGAAAAAATACCCCTCGTGGGGATCGAACCCGCGCCTACAGTACATAGGTGCTTGATTTGATTTCATGTTGTTTAGGCTCGCCTGTGTAGAGCTGGCAATAAGCACCATCAAGGCTAAGCTGCGAGATCTGGATGCTCTTTAAGGAGGTCTGCTGTTACGCTCTGTAACCTTATGTGAAAATGTCGAATTTACATGAACAACATCTGGTCACATTGATTTGCGTGTAGTGTTGGATGAAAAAATCACTACACTGAACGTGTATTGTGTTCCGAGTAGTTGCGTGTCCCTACTTCGCTGTAGATTCTCATCAACGTCTGCCAAGGTCTCTCTCGCCTACCCAGGGGAGCTCTATCGAGTTGAATATAGCACCTGAGGTTTACTAGTATTTCTATTGAAGGGCTCAACCGATGTGAACAGACATTCTCATTGGAGTTTCACCCGTCCGACGTGGAGTGGCGTTACGCCACTGGCGTAATACTCAGTGAAAAATCCGATATTCGCGGCGATATGCAGTGGTTTGTGAAATATGTTTTTATTAGTGTTTTTCATATCACTAGGGTGAAACTTTATTATACATCTCATCATAGTAACATTCCCACTCCTTTTTCTAATCCCTAAGCTACTCGTCAAGGATAGCAGTTCGGCTTCGTGACACTTCAGCAAGGTCCACGCAAGCCATGTGTTGATGTTCCACAATGCGATTTGGTAGTTGTTTGTATTTCTGATGTTTTCAATCACGCGTCTCGTATTGCCGATTCTGGCGCTGGTGGGGACTCTCCTAGCCGAAGCTCACGAGTTCAGGCAAGGCAGCAAGTTGAGGATATTGACCGACGAGACCTTTGAGCACGACACGCAGGCGTCGACTGGCAGCACCACTGGTGGGTTACGCAGTTACTGCTCATTAATGGGACTCCTTCTCGTAACATTGGAGTTTTCATCTGTTCAAGTGGTGTGATACTCTATGTGAAAAACGCGATATGAAGTGAATTGAAATCACTTGGAAAGATCATTCCACATCACGTAAAATACATCATGTATTCTACACCATATTCACTGCTCACATGCGATTTTTTTTTGCGAAGTGAAATGTGAAATATGTTTTCCACTAGTGTTTTTCATATCACGGTCGTGAAACTTCAATATATACTATAAGTCAGAGATACTGTTCGGGAATCAGGTCCGTGGTTCGTCATGTTCTACGCTCCATGGTGTGGGCATTGCCAGCGTCTCTTACCGACATGGGAAGATCTCGCTGATGAAATGTGAGTGCAGAACTGGGAGAAAATTAAGTGACGTGTTTGGCAGGTATGGGCAGGTGAATGTGGCTGCTGTTGACATCACGGCGAATACCGAGGTTGGGTCCAGGTGAGAATACTCGGTTCTCTGTGGCGCGCGACATCAGTGTTGGAATATATGTTCGCTCTCTTGAACTGAGATGGGAGTTTTTTCACAAATCATATGGGGTTATATACAAACTCGGGTACGAGTATACAGAAACCAACGAAAATTTCCGAAAATTTCCTCAGAATTTTTCTTTACATGTAGTTGACCATGTGCATATTCTCCCTCACTACGCGACATTCTAACTTCCCAGAAAATGACGCTAATATCAGAGGGTGTTGATGAACTTTTCGAGGACCACACATGGGAGTTTCCATGCCAGATCGTATCGATCTAACCACATGTTCTGTGTTATTTGACAGCTTCAAACGAGTCCACCATTGCACAGGTTCACCATTAAGAGGCTGCCTACATTGTATATGATAAATGATGGGAAGGTGTATCGGTACGGTGGACAGAGAACGTTGGAGGCCCTCTCCGAGTTCGCCAGCTCCCCGGAGGTTTACATTGCTCAAGCCGCTGAGACCATGGTACGTCGCGCTCGCTATACCTGAGGAGTATATTCTTGTGTAGGATGTGCCGCAACCTCCCAGTGGCTTGAAGCATGCTTGGGCCCAGGCGGAGAAATTGGTGAGTCTAGGCGGGTCTAATGGTGCCTTCAGTCCTTCTACTTTATTATAGCTATGATGGTTGAGTTCAGGAACATACGTAATCATCTCAGATTCAATCCAAGTTCGTCAGGGATCACCCCATCATTGTCGCTCTATGCTTCTCTGGCTCGATGTTTGTGTTAATGGCGATAGCTGCTTATGCGATCTTCTTATGCACGTAAGAAGGTTCTTGTCGCAATGGAGCTTTTGGAGGGTTATGATTAACAGGAGTGTGTCTGATTCGGATGCCGAGGCCGAAGTGAAGAGACGTATAGAGGTTGAAAAGGAGAGAAGACGAATTGATGTTCCAGCGGAGGGTCGCGCTGTCGAAAAGGAGGCTAGTGATGATAAAGCTGAAAGCAAGAAAGAGAAGTAGAATTGAGTTTCCCAGAAGAGTGTCCCTGACGGATTCATTTCCTACAAACCATAGGGTGTTATTTGTTGGGAAATGAGGCAATACGAGCGGGCCGCTAGGGAGCGGCTGAATAAGACAGAGCACACCGAACATTGCGAACTATCTAACCCCAAAAAGTCCGAACGCTTGTACAATCGCCAAGCTGAACAACACCTGAATGATTTGTGAATTAAATCCTAGCGAAGAGTAATACCATCAACGCCCGATTAGTTCAGCTGGATAGAATGTCTGCCTACGGAGCAGATGGTCGTAGGTTCGAATCCTGCATCGGGTATATCTCAATTATTGTATATCTCCTCATCCTGCTATTCGATCTGACTCGTCGCTTTATGTCTTTCCCAGTCAGTTGAAGAAGTGCCGACTTCACCCGAGAAATTCGAACTCTCGCTCAACTCATAAGGCCATGAAGAATCTTATATCACTCAAAATTAGTCAATCCTTGACATCCCTCATGGTGTAACTCAAAAACTAGACATCCAGAAACGCTGATTCTAGGAATATCCCAGCATGGTTGTCTCATCGCGCCTTCCTGGCAGGAGCGGTAGCCGCCGCTTCTCCTCTTTTGAGGCCGGTCCATCGGAGTAACTTCATTTTACTATCAGAGGATGTCTGTATCGTCAGCTGAGTCTCCCACACAAGACGCGAATACGTTCTGAAATGGCGCTAATTCATAAACTGTTTGCATGAACGTCGAGGAGTCGAGTGACACTTTTGGCGTTTGAGCAGATCTGCTCCGAATCGATGCATATAAGGTGACTCACTGGAAAGCTTTGGAGTCCGTCAGAACATAGACGGCGGTCCAATCGTTCCTTGAGCCCACCAGATGACCGAATGACTGAAACATTCTGATCCCTTGATGAGTCGCGAACCTAAATATTGAGATATCGACACTTTGATGAATTTACGAACCAATATCAAGTCCACAATCAGATTAACCACAGTAACCGAGAGAAGAGTTCATGGGAGGAGCTGGGAAGGAAAAGTACGGAGTTGAACGATAGAAATCGACGGAAAAAAGAGCACCAGCTTGGCAATCGTGCAGTGAGCATCTCCGACGGAGATGCTCATGGAACCAGGTGAATGAATAGCCTACCTCTGTGAATGTATATGAGTTATTATCATGGGGCCTTGAATGTGAGGGAGAACCTGGTAAACTCGTGAAATCTGATCATGCCGTATTCACTCGAACTCACGCTATGAAAAGATGCCTGATTTATTGAAAAACGTATTGGGAGATTCCACGTTGCATCTTCGTCAGTCGAAAAAGACTTCGGGTCGGATCCAAGCGGTCTTGCGAGATTGAATTCTTCTCCCGCCTCGGCCGGCCTGAAATCGCTCTATTTTTACTGAAGATTTATACACTACACCAGCGGAAGCTGAATGCAATATGCACATGCTCAACTACATGTGTGGGTGACGTTTGCTGAAATTTGGAGGAGATTGAGGTAATTCTCATTGGTTTCACTACACAGCGGAGTTCGTATGTTAAATTTTATAACTAGTGAGGAAACTTCTGGACCCAGCTGAGGAAAGCGAATATTCATTTCAACACTGCATATGGGTGTTATCAAAAATGACTACTGCGCAGCTCGAATGCCCTCGTCGTGCTGAATTGCGTCTCGTTTTATCTTCTGCCCGAGTGGATACGCTGTTGAGTCACCATCGGCCGATCGAGAACCGTATCGAAACCACGGCTGGCAATACGTCGAAAACCTGACTTTCTAACATTGGAAAAATCTCTCGTGCTCACATCGAACACGCCATAAGTGCGACACCAAAAGAAGGAGTCTTTACTTCCTCAAATTCACTAGTGCTGCGGAGACGTTTTCCCCTACGGGGTCAGTGGCAATTATCTGCAGCTTGTGAGCGTTCGAGTGCGGTGTCGCTGTAGCGGCCGCTCCTCCCGATAAGGGTATTCCCAGTACCACTGAGGCTAGCTCAAGCATCATAGTGCCTAGGGAGGGAGACACACTACAGTATCCCGTCTCATATGAAGTCTACAGTTCTCCATGCAGTCAACAGACTCTGCATAATTTTTGGTAATCTTACAGACAACAAACATGTCTTATTGCGCAATTCTGCATAGTCAGATTCACCAATTAGAATTTTTCACGCCGCGCTGAACTGACGCGATTCCCACACGTATATGCAGCTGAGCTGAAATACTTGCTAACCGACCGTGGCCACAAAATGGATCCCATACTATGAGCCCTTCATTTGCCCGATTCACAGACGTCCGGGAAAGAAGTGATAGCACACTAGTCCTGAATAGAAACAACACTCCCAAGCTTCCTATCAGTACTATTTCGGTGAGAGATTTTGTAGCCTACTTTAGAATAGCTGCAGCAGCTAACGTCGGTGGCGGAGTTATCTTCTGCTGAGGCTGCGGCCTTACCACCGGGGCGGGCATAGGAGACTTCCCAGGTGCGATGGTGCTCCAGCTGGGTTGTCGGCGGTTACCATCATCCTCCACAATACCAGTGCGCTGTTCGTCCTGTAGCCAAGGCCTTCTTGTTGAGTGCTGCCGTGTTACGCTCTCAACAGAGCACATGTCTTCTGTGATGTTTATTACTAAGGGCAACCCACCAGAGACCTGCCAATATTGAACTACTGCTCGGTCAACGAAACCTACTGCCCTTCACTTCGGAGAAAAAACTCCGGAGTAAATCCTCGGAAAATTTCATAGGTGCGTATTTCTTGCTAGGGAGATTTAGAAATTTTGTTTTTCATGCTAAGCAAGTAGTGTTTCGGGCTGAGACTTCAACAAAGCTCAGATACAGTCTTGGAGTATCATACGCCTCCAACAAGAAAATAGTTAGCATCAGCGATTGGGTCGATTGTAGCATCAATGTTGCGCACAGAGATGTTACTAGACGTAAAATCTCAAGCCTTAGGCATATGTGTTGATGACGATGAGAGCGTCTATAGTTTTACACTGCAATTGTATTCTCGCAGTAATAGCAGGCGTACGAAAGAGGGCACCATATCTTCGAAGGCGTACAATTTAAAACTCCTAGCGTATCAATATTGCCCATTCATGGAACCCCATCCTCGACTAGCTCGATCAGTAGCGAGTGGATACATATCCGGCCTGGACTGAAACTATGCTTACCTCGGTCGATAACTCCAATGCAGAGTTGAGCTTCCGAACTATAGGAGGTCCTCCATCGAGCTTTGAGTTGACGCTAACTACTTGAGAAATGAAAGCATTGGCACCCTTTAGAACCTAATACGGTGAGTAGCAAGATTGGAATTTAACTCCTATAGAGAAACTACACACAGTTATTGATGGTCCTGATTAACCAGTACTAACCATGGGAGCTTTCAGTACATAGCATGAATATGCATGTACGCAAATAGAAACGATACTATGAGGTTGAGTATATACAGCATCAGAGTTAGATTCACCGTAGCTCAAAGTAGCCCTCACCTCGGATAGCGACGGCCTGCCCAAGTGCTCTATCAAGTCGCTTAGGTGAGTACACGGGAAATACGCGGGTGAGTCGGAGCTAGAGCCTCTTGTTACTCTCTGTGTAATGCTATGAGCCACTCGACATCTAAAAGCCTGGTCAATGACTGCGACGTTGGTCATGCCTACTACTTTTGAGACAACACATTGACGGCCTCAAGAGTTGGCGAACGGCATTCGACTTCTCCAGAGTTCGATATGACAACAAGGTCACTTTTATTTTTCTTCTCTTTATTCCTTAGTGAAGCTAATAACGCACGCACCTGATAAAGGCACCCCATATCTGAAGACGCTTGCTCGGGGCAATTCTGTCCACAGTGGTGTCGGGAAAATATCATTGCTTTCCTCAGCCGAGCACAGATGTTTTGTAGGCGAATTCGAGAGTAGAAGTGCGCAAAAGCCAATAAGAAATTTCCCATTATTTTCATATTGTCACCAACACATGCAGTTGACCACGATGCAAGGATCAGACCCAGCCAGACTTCCTCAGGAGAAACCCCCGGGAGTTTCGAACTATAACGCCACAAGAACCGACCTCTCCAGCGAGGATTTTTTCAAGTCCAACTCGACACCGCAGTAGTAGCGGCCCACAGACGGAGGAACTTACTCCCTGGAGTCGGGGAAGCGACGATATGAAGCGCATTGCAACTGCAGTGACGTGAAACCACTCAACACTGAACTCCTTCACAAACACGAAACTTCCTTGCATAGATTCACTGAGTATTGGTTTCCGAGGTGACTTCTACTATGAGCTTCTCTAGAAGGCCCAGCGGCATGCCCATAACAGCGTCCACACCTCCATCGACACTTATGCAGTACTGAGAAAATGTACAAGTAGTTGAGGGTGACGGAGATTCCTACCTGTCCCATGATAGGGTCGTCGATTGAGAATCCACCAGAGCATGTATAGATAGGATGTCCGGGCTCAACAAGCCGATCCACCACAGAAGGAGGAATGGGCGCGAATCTACGGAAGTCAATATCATTCGAGAAACAATAACGAAAAATATATTTCACGACCACTGCATATCATCGCGAATATCGCATTTTTCACTAAGAATTACGCCACTTCACGTAAAACGGGTGGAACTACATGATAATAACAGATATGTGATAGTAGACTGTTCTACAGATTAACCAAAAGAGTATATTTTTCGTTACATGCTGCGTGACTCGGTTGATGATAATGATCGTTGTCACGAGTAAATTTGTTCTCGGCATTGATCTTGGCTGCCGCGGCGAGCGCGTATGCTCTGATCTCGATGGAACACTATAACGGCGTTTTGAGTATCCCACGTTGCGATAGCATTTACACTAGCGTGATAGTGAACAAGGGTGTCGCTAGGAGTTGTAAACTGTACACCTTCTAAGATATGGTGTCCTCTTCCGCACGCCTGCTATTACTGCAAGAAGACAGTTGCAGTGTAAAACTATAGACGCCCTCGTCGTCATGAACACATACGCCCAAGGCCTGGGATTTTACGTCTAGCACACCTCTGATGGTGACACTAGTGTACATCCTATTAGGATGCAAATTTCGATATTGAGACTTTGTTAGAAAGACAAGACCAACAAGAACTTACCTGACAGTAGCTTGGTGATTCCCATATGCTCGCTTGCCTGTCTCGATATCAACGACAACCATCGTGGAAACCGTTGTGACCGGCAGACCATCGTCCGTATAGGAGCGTATGAATCTGCATCGAGTGAAAAATATGAATGACCTAAAGCATGTGTTGGTAAAAATGTAGAAATTTTGAGAAAACCTTTGAAAATGATCGTTGGTTTTCTGTACATTTCTACCCGAAATAGTGTGTGGATTTTCATATTGAGCTTAGTTGAAATGCATTCTCACACAGACTTGAAGTCTCCCTGGGCCTACCTCCGGGCTTCCGCAGCATCCACTGGTTTTTCCCGACATTCACCATCACAGAGCGATACCTGAAAATTAGTTGCCTAGTACAGGCTTGATATTAGTAAGAGCCTAAGGCTACTTTCTGTCCGACACAGACGATCCGACATGGAGTAAATCACCTCAAGTTCATTCTATGATAGTTACGGAAAAACTGCCCCTACAACCGTGAATGACTTTTGAGTCTTGCTCTCGCACGAGTTGCAAGCTCCGAGAGGCGACAAGATTAGACTTTAGCCGGGTTCACTACAGCGGGCCGCTCACAACCCGTTTTACGTGAAGTGGCGTAAAACTCGGTGAAAAACATCGCGATATTCGCGGTGATATGCAGTAGTCGTAAAATATGTCTTTCACTAGTGTTTTTCATATCACTAGGGTGGTGAAACTCCAATACTCTACCCTACTTGGTCCGAGCACACTAATAGCCCCGTCCATCCGCTGTCTCCAATCTCATCCATGATGGCATCCGCCTTCGCCTTGGTGATCTTATACGTCGTCTCCTGTCAGCAACAGCACATGCCGTGATGACTCCACGCAGAGAGGAGGCCCTACCAAGGGAGAGCTGCCTCGTATGCTCTTCTCATCGACTTCTGGCGCTATGATGTCCACACACCGACAACCGCTGGCCTCCAGGACCGTCCGACGCCATTTCGAACTGCTTCCTGAGAAATTTTCCCATACTGCAACAGAAAAGTAATATGAATAATGACTACTTTCTCAGGTACAATGACGTTTCACTCTAGTGATATGAAAAACACTAGTGGAAAATATATTTCAGGACTACTGCATACCACCGCGAATATCACTGCGTTTTTCACAGAGTATTACGCCACTTCACGTAAAACGGGTGGTGAAACTCCGAGAGTCACATCAGCAAATCTAGGAGATCCGTATCTACTCGAACTCACACTGTGAAAATATGCCTAACCTATTGGGAGATTCCACGTTGCATCATCGTCAGTCGAGTAAGGAACTTATTTTCTAGTAAAAAGATAAATATGTACGACTCTGGGAACCATCCAGGTTTAAGATTTGATAACAATTGCGAGAATGTTCCTAATGTGACGGCATTTACATGGAAAACTGATTGAAAAATCGGAAAATTCAAAATGAGTTCCCCTCGGGAACACTGAAAGTTCCGGAATGATTCTGATTGGCCTTGATCTTAGGAGCCATGATAAACACAACAATGTAGTTTTTCATGCCTCCTAAGACTAAGGCCAATCATAGTGCATCATCCGAGAATTGAACTCGGGTCACAACGCTGACAACGTTGTATTCTACCACTAGACAACAGCCGGACTGCTACAACACGGCACGATGGGGGGCTTACCGAGAATGATGTCATACTTCTTAGTGAGAGTAATCAGGCTGCTGCTAGCCTTTGGAGGTACTCGTACAAATCCTGGTGGAGGAGTAAAAGGGTTTACAGACTCAACCGTGGAACAGATTTCTGCCGTCATTGAAATTGGCAAACGAGACGACTACTGTTGTGTTATCAGACCGTCCAACACAGATGCACCGAAATGAGGGAAAATATAAAACTCAATCATCCGCATCAACGTCTACCCCTACAGCTTGGGCTTCCACGGCCGGACCAACACTGCTCCTCGCGTTATCGTCCCCATCAATGAATAGTCAACAACAGTCGACCTCAAAGTGGACAATCACAAACCGGCAACTCTTTGGAAGCCGGAAATGGACAGTTCGGAGGATCCACCATCAGCATGGCCGCCACAGCCTCGTCTGCTGAGAGCTCTTCGAGCCGCTCGTTAAGCTTGGCAGCGGCTTCTGTCAGCAGCTCTGTCTTGCCCGCTTGTATCTCGGCAATTCTCGCTTCGTAACATCGAGGCTCGAATGCCACATGGTCAGCGCCCATCACAGAGCGGTAGAGTCGGAAGTCTAGGGGGCAATGAATGACTAGACCGCGTTCATCACGACAGCCTGCTGGCGACCACACAGGGGAGAGTTGGAAGTAGTCGACCCAAGAACAGTACTCCAAATGTAGGTGTCGTCGGAGCGATGCCCACCCGGCTCGAAGTTGCCATTTTGGACATCAACTAATTCTTTACAGTCATCATCGCTCATACTGCAGTAGTGTTCCCAGGTCTCAGAAGTGGGTGAGAGGCCCTCAGCATATGGCCTCGGCAATTCGAAGCCTTTCCTCAACAGGGTGACACCTCTCCGAATGGTCTCTATCACACCTTCACGTTGCAGACGACCATAGATGTTCCACAAACGTCGAGGATAGTACACCGAGTTCAAATGTGGAGAGCCTACAGCGAAATGGACATCTCGATAAGAGCACTGATACCTCCAGGGGAGGCCGACGTACTCCATCGCACCTAGTTGTACAACAACTCCGCCGGGTTTTATCAAGTGACACCTAGTCAGACCTGTGCCTGTGGAACTGACATACAAATGAGAGCGTGCGATTATCGTCAACTGTTGTTCGAAGGTGTAATCCTCCCATTTTAGAAAACTAATATCGCAACTGAATAGCCTCTTGGACTCAGCGGCGATTTCCATAAGCATCGACTTAGTGTCAGCGTCGAACCGCTTATTATCAACAATAACACCTCGGCAACCCTGAGAAGTCGGATGGTACCCATCTACTCTCACGTTCGAGCTCGGCCACGGTGCGATATCAAAGCCAGCTAGAAGCCTCTTGCCGAACCAGAAAAGCGCATTCTCATAGGAATATGATCCTGCTATAGCCATGCTTCGCTGAGGGTTACGGTGGCCCATAAAACGGGACCCAACAAGAAGCCTCGAAAAAGAGTACAATGGCGACGTGAGGTCCGATGTCAGCATCACCCGACCACGCCCGAAATGCTCGAGAACAGACCAATGAGGCATCTCTCTCGCAGCCGTCGTGTTGCCTTCGTCGATCGGGAGGATATTCATCGGAGTAAACGCGTGACCAAAGCGCACTGCTGTGACGTAGGCTGGGTAGAGGCTGTCGTAGAGGAAATGGCCTGGATTCATTGGACCGAAGAATAGTAAATGTAGTGTGACACCAGCAACGAGTTCAGGCTCAGTGTCACCGATTGCATTAGGAAATGATGGTCTACGCTTGCTCCGTCGCCACTCCCGCAGTTCTGATTCATCCTCGAAGAGCCGAATGTCTGGTTCGAACCTCGGCAAGCCTTCTCGGTCTTTGGCGTCTGCTACAGCCCCCCTGATTAGTTCCCTCAGAGAGCTCTCACTCGCCGGCACGCCCGTGTCCACCTCGCTGGTCGTCGTGTTGCCGTCCATAGGCAACCCCTCACCAGCATACGGCGCTTTCATTATGTTACCAAGGTTACTTCTAGGTAGGGCGATAACAAATCTGCCAAGTTCAGCGTCATAATATATGTGATCGAACGCACACGATCTGTTCCTGTGCCAAGCTAGGCACTGGATCGACGTCCACATGCCCGATTCTAATAAGCTCGGACGAACGTATTCGATCCACTTTGGTCTGCCACTTCTCGCATCAGTAAGCTCAGTAGCCAGTACAGCGGTGTTATTGGAATCAGGAAATAGTTCACTCTCTCGAAATTGAGGTATCCAAGGCTGCGAATGGGGATGCTGCCCAGAATAAGGAAGAGTGTTCAAGCCGAACTGCGAGAAAAGGAAGACTGCCCCCAGGGAAACGACGACGATGATGACTACACGACGGCGCCTTGACAACACCATAAGTCAACAACTGTTGGAATAATTAACACGGAGCAGTGTGGGAAAACATGTAAATGGTCGAATACTTGTGTCGGTGACCATATGGAAATTCTGAGGGAATTTTGTTGGTCTTTGTACACTTCTGCCCGAATTCACGTGTAAACTTCCATAATTAGTGAGAAGACCCACTGAAGAAAAACAAATATATTTTCCAACACTTCCTCGAAAATGATACCCAATCACTCGACAGACTCTGCCCATCGATCACTCCAAGGTATAGAGGCCGCAATGGGATACAGCTAATTTCAAGCTACTTACCGTAAGTGACCCTGACGAGCATAAAGGCATTCAGCTACACCGAAGCTGAAGAGTTAGCGATGATCACTACATACGTGATAATGATTACTCTCTCAACAATACACATGCACATCGACCCCTATAGAGATTGATCTTTCGGAACACAACAGCAGGTCTAGGTGGTAACATCATGTGTTAGTTATTCTGCTGGTGAGTGCTGTTAAAGTATAGACACATCATGAGAAAGGACACAACAACATCACAAACTACATACGATACATGGAAAAATTAATTCGTCAAATTAAAATTAGTATTGGCTTTAGTGCCACCATTCTGACTTTATACTCTCGAGTCCGTCTCGCGGCTAGGCACCTGAGCAACCCGCGGGGATCGAACCAGATACCTCTCGGATGTTAACGCGAGAACACACCACCTACCATTCTAGTTGTCGAGTTATTGTTGTTAGCCTCCTTCGGCTGTTGCTGGGCGCCCGTCGTCAACATCATCACGAACTGCTGCTGTTGCTGTTGTCGCTGATACATGAGCTCAAGTGCTGCCGTAGTAGGAGGAAAGGGGGCCTGCTGGGAGAAGTCATATACACTACTTCGCTGAAGGCTCACATTGGCGCCCGCACCCCGAGCACCGACAGTCTTCGGCGCAGCAAACATTTGATACTAAACAGAACACGGGCTAGTCTCTCGTAGTGAACCTGCCCTACTTGTTCTTGCTGACGATATGCTGCAGCGGCCGCCACCGCTGCTAACTGAAACGTCCGTTGTTGTTGACATAGCGCATCGAGCGACCTATAAATGTCCAAATTTGTCACGCGCCACAAAATTGGAGCACCCTCACCTGGTCATTGGAGCGAGGTGATCACCCCGTCCAGGGACCGCTGGATTGACCACTGGGTAGAGCTGCAAGGGAATATGATCGCCGGTTCGAATCCCACAGCCGTCATCCAAGCTCACCCTCAGCTGACTGCTCCCCACTGCCCCAACTGGCGGGCTCGGCAGAGGCACACTGGATAACCGCACACCAGTGCTTTGATCATCAGGACGCCCTACAATAGAGTGCGATAGAGAGCGCAATGCATTAGCATCTATCGCAATAGTCCTACTTCCCGCAGTGTCGTATAACAGCTTGGTGAGTTCCCGATGACCCGAGACCTCCGCTGCACGTACCATAAGGTCGTACCTGCCAAGCGACATCCACATACAATTGCAATAGAAGAAGGCCCACGTCTCCGGCTGGATCACAACATTCTCATTAGTTAAATTCTGCAGCAGCTGATGACAGATGAAGCCCGCCTGAGCCAAAATTCATCACAGGGCGAGCGCTTTTCAAAATGCTTCGTTCACTTCGCGAGGATAACTCGCAATCGCCAGCTCGAGAGCACGCCGGGCGGCATCGTTCCTCGCTTCAGTAGATACGCCTTGAACCACGTTAGACTCATTTTCTGACACGGAAAAACGCCCCTGCCAAGATTCGAACCCGCGACCTACAGGTTACTCACCCTGTCGTCTGGTCCTCTCCAGTCCACCATATTGCCTCTCCCTCTCACCTAATCACATACTCATATATCGTCTTGTGTACACAGCAGAACCACTCACATCGTCTGTTGAACTCCAAGACTTCATCCAGTGAAGTGCCGAGATACGACCCATCGCGACCTACCCAGATGCCACACCATAGACCGCACAGCGAAGAATTAAGATATTCACCTGTAGTCATCGTTGCTATTGGCGGAGCAATGGCCAAGGCGTAATCCCAATATAAATTAGAAACATCGGGATGGACGCGATCAGAGCTCGAGCTGCTACTGCTGCCGTTGTTGTTGTTGATCTCGGGCTTCCAGATGTTGTTCTTCCCGAATGTGTCATGTACTATCGGGGACGTTGCACTCGAAATCGCGATCTGATAGAAGTGTGGTATGCGAGGAACTTTTTATTTAAACCCTTCGGTGATCAAACTCCGAAAATGAGCATCATTTCTCACTTCGCTCCGCTCATATACATTCCCTTTTGCTTGGCCATCAGAGTCATCACCACCCGCGCCGATTCTCCTCAGTAGATCATCAGTGCTATCGAACTCGCTGCTCTCGATAACAGTTGTCTCGGCGAACAGCTCCACATCAAATTTTCCCATTTTTCCATCGGGAGTTTCATCGCAGTCGCTCTCCCCCTCATCAGAATCATCATCATGATCCGATGAGCCAGTCCTATCATCGCTACATTCATTACTCGTCCGTACCTCGAGAAATCCCAATTCCCACCCTCGCCCCGATCCCATGTATTACCACCTTCCCCCCCTCTACCACATCGACTCTCTCAGCAGTGACAACGCGCTCTTCTTGTGGAGCTCGTTTGCCCGATATCTTTAACAAAAACTCTACTGTTTGCATGGGAATCCGCAATCCATTCTGAACTTACTATGAAGTAAACAGCAATGACCACCAGCGGTAGTGCGAGCTGGATTGCCCACGACAGCACTAAAGTGACCTATACGATGACCTACGTCCTCCATAACTAAGGGCATATTCTCTCACCAGACTAGTTGCAGTGATTTGTGCGCTATCGTCACTCTCAAGGGCGGATCGAACAGACAACATAGTTATTAATAATAAGGCAGTACGTAAGCGTCGCTGATCACCAACTGAGAGGCGCACAGGTTCAAACCCCGGCAGATACATTTTTAACACAATTTTCTCCACAAGATTAGGAAACAGGTGCCGATACTAGCTGGACACATGGACAGTGGGAATAGAATATATAACACAGCAACGTGATATTCACAGTAGGCAAGCGCCAAGTCTAATCTTGCTCTTCTTGCATTTCCTCAATAATCTGCAACTGCAGTCTCTTGAGCTCATGTTCGTCGAGTCCTTCGACTTGAATGTCCGGAAGTGCCTAAGCCCATGACCACCCTTCACCGATAGTTAACAGTTTGAAGGACGCAGTTTCAAAATGCTGTACAGTTACGTGTCGTAGACTAAATATGTGATGGATCGAATTATATAATATGAAAGTGTTAGAAGAGTCTATATTCGAAATTTCAGCTCCATCTCAACCCTAGGTGAAAAATTATACCGGTGACATGAAACGGACTCGCGCGTAGTATACAGCACCCCAACTCCTCCCCCCTCACTACTACCTCACGATGACCACGAACGTCCGAGTAAATCGTCGCACTACTACTGATGAGATCCTCAAGCTTCTCGCGAATCCTCAGAGCGTCCGTACGAGGGATCCCTACCATGTGAAAAAAAATTATCGTCATCACCCACAACTCTCAGCCGTAGCAAAGATAATAATAGAGATAGAAATAATGATGTGTGCTGCCAGTGTTGGAGTAGGAATATATGTTTGCTTTCCTCAGCTACTGAGCTCAGGAGTGAACACAGTGTTGGAGTAGGAATATATGTTTGCTTTCCTCAGCTACTGAGCTCAGGAGTGAACACAGTGTTGGAGTAGGAATATATGTTTGCTTTCCTCAGCTACTGAGCTCAGGAGTGAACACAGTGTTGGAGTAGAAATATATGTTTGCTTTCCCTCAGCTACTGAGCTCAGGAGTGAACACAGTGTTGGAGTAGGAATATATAATTGCTTTCCTCAGCTACTGAGCTCAGAAGGGTTCCCCCACTGATTTAAGAAGTTCATACACCTATTCGCGCACAAGTTTTCATAAACCGAAAAAATCCGCCAAATTTTCCCAGAATTTTGCCAACTCGTGCAGTCGACCATGTGCATATTTTCGAGCGTCACCCCACTGTCACCTACCCGCGAAGCACCCCAGCGTGTCAGAGATCAGATGAGCCTCGCCACACCCCGGACACTGTACTGCAACCATGCCGTGATGATACGAATGCTAACAACAAATAACGCCGCCTTCTAACACCTCGATAGGCTCCACCTTAGAAATCATCCACGCTCCTTTAGTTGAGCAATCTCTACATGTGTATGTTATCTTATATGAATTCTTGCTAGCAACGCCGGGCAGACGAGTAAGGGGTACAGTGCCTCTCAAAGAACCACCTGAATAACGACTTGAAGGTAACAGTCGTGAATGGACATACAGTTGGTCAGTGCGCGGCAGAAGCGCGTCGCTGTTTGAATTGCAGTGGTAGGAATCACCGCTGATGAACTGCTCGTTGCAAGAAGACGGCAAGGAGAGGATAACATATGAAATAATAGAAGAATGAGTAAAGCTGTTGTTAGTAATTCTCTTCGGAGAAATGCTGTCGGGGGGAGTTGAACCCGAGACCACCGTCTAACTCTCCCGTATACTGCTGAGAAAAAATATCACTTCCCTCAACTGTACTCACTTATGTAGAAGTTTATATGCGAACTCGAGTATACAAAAACCGAAAAAAACTCCTACAATTTCCTCGAAATTTCTATGTTATCACCAGCACATGGGGTCAACTATGTAGTACACATCTCCCAAAGAAGTTAGCCTCTCGAATTCAGATAACAAGATCCAACCGCATACAGCATAAAGAATACTACGTAAGAAACACATAAGAAAAGTACTCAAGGGTATATGGACAGCGAAGCAAGATAAAACGTATCCTACAAACTCTGCTGCTCTCGTTGCTTTCTGATGATCTCAAGCTGGAGCTTTCTAACACTATCAGCATCAAGACCTTCTATCTGTACATCAGGGAGAACCTAACGATGACGATAACCAATACCTACAGTGTTCTCAGGAGGAACTCATTTTGAATTTTCGACACCCCCCCAGTCTTGTTCCCATTAGGATGATCATTTTCCCCATTGTTATGAATTCCATCCCACCTCTCCCTCTCTAAGTTCAATAGCTTCCTTCTTTCCCACAGCATCGGCGATTACAGCAGCAACTACCGCTTGGTCTGCCTTCGTGGCGTCCTCAACGGTGCCCTTCACAACGGTCTCGCCCTTCTCTCTCAGGATGTCCTCTATCGTCTGTGGTTCATCTGATCGTCGCACAGAAACTAGATACAACGAAGTTTCACGACCGTGATATGAAATATATATTTCACGACTACTACACAGCGCCGCGAATATCGAGTTTTCACCGAGTTTTACGCCACTTCACGTAAAACGGGTTGTGAAACTCCCGCAAACCACAACTGCTTCCTGTAAGAGTCCTCTAATCATCCGAGCTCTTGAGAGTTTTAATCCCTTATTAAGAAGGAATTACTAGCAAAGGATCTACAACGGCGGGAAAATTCACCTACGATTCTGCGAGAGCGTATACCACTGAGATCGACCATAGTTACCTCCGAACCAACAGAAATGATCCGCGATTAGATGTAGCTTCTCGCAACCGGGGCATCGCACAATAACGATGCCATTGTGATAGGAATGCTGAAAATAAAAATCTCTCTTTTGTTGCACCCTTACGACAGTACAGGGAGAGTATCCTACCTTGGAGATCTTCTTCGCACTTCTGGTGTTGCATTTGTTACACGTGAATACCAAAGCATAGGCGCTGTCAGCCTTCGTGCCGGGCAATGAGGTTATAGGAACAGTTCCAGTGGATGACGGATGGGCTTGGGGGAGAGTGGAAGACGAGGCGACATCTACAGAAACGGTTCGGTCTTATTCCCATCGAAAACCATCAATATGAGTATTTATCCGCAGCTTTAGGAGAAGTGCTTACCAGTCGAGAACGCGGCGAAATTCTTGGGGAAAATCTGAGGGACTGGAGCAGGTGTGAAGTACGGACGGCGACCTATGTAGCAACACCGACGCGTCAGAGAGTCTGATCCAAAGGCTGCTACCTCTGCTTGCAAGCACTCCCCCTGCTCTGGTTGAGAGAAGTCTGGCAGCACTCGTGATGGGCGATAGGCCTAGACTGACCGGCGCCAGTACTTGGTGAAGGGATAGCATGACGAGGAAAGATACGGGGAAGAATATGGCTGTATGCCGAGAGTGTAATTGTGTGTTGGACTGTGGAACAGCCACACGTTAGAGACAGGGAGACTGTGGAGGATGTGTCAATGGGTGCGGGCGCGCGCGAAAGTTGTTGATATGCACGCGTGAACAACTGGGCCTATGGGCCTGTTTCATAGGAGCAAATTGCGCCTTAAACTTAAGTAATGCCTTTAATATACCTTAAGTAATTAGGACATCCTATTTCACTACTTAAGTAAGCACGTTAAGGCGCCTTAAGTTTAGGAATACTTAAGTACGGCTTAAGTTAAGGAGCTCCTTAAGTTGCTTCTAAACGTTGTGAAATGAGTTGAGTAGTTCTTGAGTATACCTAAAGTAACTCCTTAATTTGCTCCTAAATTTAAGGTGCCTTAAATTAAGTATCCCTGTGAACTCACGCAGGGGGTTCGATAAATAGATGTTGAAACTCAGGATCGATACCAGGATTGGTCGAATCAAATATCTGTTCAGTAGACCAGTTTTACGACTGGCCTGGAGTCGACCCCGGGATCAAATTTTAAGATCGCGTTACCTGAAATTCAGATCCTGAATAACGATTATGTGCAATCCTAGGGTCGATCGCGAAAAATTTCGAGACTGCATTCGCTGAACACGCTTCCAAGATCGATCCTGAAGTTTGATCTTCAATATCGATTTCAGGGCTGATCTCGTCGGGTTTTACCCCCCGAAGGACCCAAATGACTTGACCTTAGGGCTAGGACCTCATGCTAGGCGCAGAACCTAAAAATGGCTCAATTAGGTATCAGAAAGGGAAAGGGCTATTTGAGGAACTCCTAAACTTGAGATGAGGGCAAGGAGCTCAAAACTGAGCAGAGCAGCTGATGAGCACCAAAACGCCGAAATAAGGTGTAAAACCCGCCATGCAGGGAGCCGTCGGAGTTCAAGACGCACTAGCAGGCTAGTGCCTCCAAATATGAGAGTGAAACATGGAGGGATACCATTATGAACGATTCTCTTTCTGTTGATGTATAGCATTAGATCAGGAGCGGAGTTATAGATATACTCCCCTAGTAAAAGTTGGTATTTTGAGGCGCAATTTTAACACGTGTATGCTAAGAATATGTGGAGAAAACGTTTCACCGGCCGTCGACTTCTCACTAACTACGAAGGGTTAGACCCTGAAACTTGGAGGTCATATCAGGTAAAGCATAAGTACATACCTCCCTGAGTCGCAAGATGATACTCGTTGTGGTGGCTGTGCACGAGTCGAGAAACCGGATATGCTAAGAATATGTGGAGGGGTGTAGGTATTCACGAGTGCTGAAGATGTTTGAAAAATGTAGGGTACGGTCATAGAACCCAGGATCATGGACTAGTCCATGATCCTAACCGTTAGATTATCAATCAGTTCCTAGATCGCATTCATGAGCTACCTCGTCATGTATTCTTCTGGTCCAGAAGAACACTCGAGATCCAGAAGTTCTGGATCTCGAATGTTCTGCTTGTCTCGCGGAGCTGGTGACTCAGAGAAAGAGACATGTATACTGGGAACAGGCGCGAGCCCAAGCAGACGCGGAGCACGTGGCAAAGAAGAAAGTTCTTCCACAAAAGTTCTGCCTATTAAAATACAAAGAAGAGATACCTTGAGTAGCGTCGCCATCGTCATATTTGACGATCGGGCGATGGTTTCTAACTTTCTCTTGTCTTCCTTATCCCGAAAGTAGTGTAAATGACTAATAAATTGAAACGCGTTCCACATGTTAACAGCAGACATGCGTTTCTGACATCCAAAAGGTTGTGTTACAGATAGTATGGATGGAATGCCTCGAGATCGAATCTCTCTGCATTGTTGTCGCTGGATTACACTTAGCGGAGTAGCTCCCGAAGTCTGGGACACAGACAGGCTTCCGCTGTTCCGGACCAGCCTTAATGACACCTTGTGGAGTTGCCCTTAGCATGTGATACAGACTTCCCCTCACTTTAAGGTCTTTGCCCCCTCCCTAAGGACCTAACTCAGTAGGTTCGGGAGTTAGGTCCTAGATCTGAAGGGTCCTAGGCCTATGATACCCACTTAGCCACTTGAGGTTGTAGTGTATTGCCTTAAGGAAGTCCTTGAGGATATACAAGTAGAGGTGTTCAAGTTAAAGGGCCACTGCATGTGTACTATCGAACGCAAGATTAGTTCAATGGACTGAAATAGGTGAAGTCGGACTCAGCCTCAGATGCAGTGTGGGAAAACGTGAGTAACACGTCAAACTATCATAGTTTGACTAATGACTGCTCTTACGTGCAGTATCGAACATGGAGTCGGTAAGAAAAAAAGGCCTTACTGAGGGCGGAGGGTGCCGACAGCAGCGCTGAGAAGTGATCTGTTATCGTTAGCAGGCAGGTCACATTCAATAGCGAAGAACGTAATGCCCTGCATATTCATAGAAAGTACAAGGTTCGCTTCCTCGCGAATCTGCCTCTGCGAATCGTAATAGTAACCATCGAATAAGCCTACGCCATCTGATGGAGCTCCCATATTGATGAGCTCCCGATAGGCTATAGCAGCGAGACTTGGCTTCTTGCGTCCTTCTGGGATGACCTGATACACGGTAGAAGATGAGGAACGACGATCTGGTGATTCCAGCTTACCCCGAACTCCAGATCTTCTGGGGTACAAGTGATGTTGTCCCACTTGTGTAGGCTTTCTTCGGCCCACTTGATAGTATTGGTCACTGCCGGATCAGTCTCGAGAATACAGATGGCGGTGTCGAAGTACGCCGGAACCCCAACTGCTTCAATGAAAGACCAGTACCCTACGCTTTGGAACCTGGGGGACAACGATAAAGCATCAGTAATGTGGAGCAGTGGATGGACTTACATCAGCACGGCTGTGCCTCTGTCATCCTTCCACGTCCTGCCCGAGCGTATAGTGTCTCCCATAGAGCGTACAACTTCGACGTAGGTGGAGTCGGAAAAGGGTACGACTACGAAACCATCCAAATAAAACTCCTCGAAGTACTTCTCCACTGATGCGGCGAAGCCCCTATCGAATTGTGAGGTATCTTCTCCCTCCTTGAAAATTGGGCTGACGCCCAGTAAAACTTCAGCATCATACTGCTTGGCGAGCGTATGGATATCCGACATGATCGTCGCATTGATGCCATCAACGAGAACGACTTCCCCATTAGCCGTGGCAACACTGATCCCCAGTATGAGCGTGTTGGCACCGGCCTCGAGCATACTCGTGTAGTTATTCAGACTCATTCTACTTGGTTGCGTGATGAAGGCTCTCACAGTGTGCTGAAGATCAGCATACACCGGAGACGAAAAATCCAATACCAAGGAGAGGATGATGGCAGCGAGCATCGGGGAGGATATTCCGCTAAACTGAAAGGCAGTCCAAAGAGATGTCAGAGCATAGGAGACTCGCATGAGAAGTTCCACCCATCCTCACATGGCGTGACATCCTCAGGTGACGTGACGCAGAACCCCTCCAGTGGAGCGGCTCCACCTCCGAGGAACACAAATGCAACGCTCTCCGTTTACATCATCAGGCGCTCCCTGTACTTCGACAAGCGCTGTTATATAACAGATGTGAGCTCGCGACCGAGGCATGGACTGGCGATGGGGGAGATTCAACAATCATGTGATTCACAACATGTGAATCAATTATTGTAGACTGCTGTTTGAAATTGAGCGTTCGCCACACTCAAGTTGTTAGCAACGGTTCGCACAGGCGGACCACCCGAGGCGTAGGAACCTTACGAGTCATGTCTCAGGTGGCCTCCGCTCCCATCGTTGGTGACGGAGCACTCAGCGTGATCCACGTGTGAACTCGACTTGAGGGGAGACAGACAACAGACAGATTAGGTAAATGTTGTACGCATACACAATCGTCTGCTGACGTTGACTCCACGATAATCAACCTATCCAATAGATTCTATAGCATAAGACTTGCTTCCAGGAACATGGCAAAATGTTGGAGCGTAGTTCTAAACGGAATCTCTGGTCGGTTACCCCATATCTGTACGTATCCATATTCGAATGTATCTGTAGAAAACAGTACGCGCCACAATGACAGCCACGTCCAAATTCATGGCATTGAGTTGGTGACCGGTAGAGCAACAGGCGGGCAATGTTATGGACTCCAAATTTTGCTTATCGCGTTCTTAATAAAGCATCAACGTAGAATACTCTCAATTCAAGAATGATCTACTATATACCTTTTCACGTATTCTGCGCGCGTTGTTAGGCGGTTTCACCAACTCTAAGGAGTTGAACCTCCAAAAATGGAAGTCCCAATGTGGCGTATCAATAGAGCAACTGGATGATCCCGTCGAGACCGAAGACCAGTGAATCATTAGTTATGATGAATCACCTACTATTCACTGAGTTACTCAGTGAAGCGTTGTGCGCACTATGAATCACACTCAGACTGAGTCTCAGTCGCACATATCAGGTGTCAATTAGCAGCCGCTTGGAATTAGCAGCTATTCGTACCTCAACAGTCATTGGAACAACTATCAACGTTGCTGGTTCGCGGGTCTGGTGTGGGGAGGAAGTACCGATGAGGGTGCAGACACGCATTCTCGGCAGACTCGCTAAACGTCACCCAGACTGTGTCCCTGAGTGTATTTCCCTCATTGGTAATTCTAGAGCCGGTTCGTGTCGAAGTTCGGTAGTCGAACCACTCCATCAGACCCATGCGATCAAGAGTGTGATTTGAAGGAGTACTCGAAGACTCTCAATCTGTAATCATTAGTGACAAATCGTTACACGAAACAATCGTTGGTGAGATACTTGTCCATCGAAAAGTATGATTTTACCCGACTAAAATCACAATCACTTGTTCACAAGAGCGATTTAGGCATAGAAGTGGCGAGATCTGAACTACTGCTCGGATACTGTTGAACGCAAGATTAGTGTAGTAGACGGAAATAGATTGAAGTGGACTCAGCCACCGAGTAGGAAAGGTGGGTTTAGACGTTGAACCATCGAAGTTTAACTATGAGTGGGTGGGCTGGAAAGATGACTACTTCTGATGGAAACATCGAACGTAGGATCGAAGAGAAAAAATAGGGCCTTACTGAGGGCGGAAGGCGCCGACAGCAGCGACGAGAAGGGATCTGTTATCGCTCGCAGGCAGGTCACTTTCAATAGCGAAGAACGTAATGCCCTGCATATTCATAGAAAGTACAAGGTTCGCTTTCTCGCGAATCTGCCTCTGCGAATCGTAATAGTAACCATCGAATAAGCCTACGCCATCTGATGGAGCTCCCATATCAATGAGCTCCCGATAGGCTAGAGCATCGAGACTTGGCTTTTTACGACCTTCTGGGATGACCTGATACACGGTAGAAGATGAGGAACGATAATGTGGTGATTCCAGCTTACTCCGAACTCCAGATCTCCTGGTGTACGAGTGATGTTGTCCCACTTGTGTAGGCTTTCTTCGGCCCACTTGATAGTATTGGTCACTGCCGGATCAGTCTCGAGAGTACAGATGGCGGTGTCGAAGTACGCCGGAACCCCAACTGCTTCAATAAAAGGCCAGTACCCTACGCTTTGGAACCTGGGGGACAACGATAAAGCATCAGTAATGTGAAGCAGTGGATGGACTTACATCAGCACGGCTGTGCCTCTGTCATCCTTCCACGTCCTGCGCGAGCGTATAGTGTCTCCCATAGAGCGTACAACTTCGACGTAAGTGGAGTCGGAAAAGGGCACGACTACGAAACCATCCGAATAAAACTCCTCGAAGTACTTCTCCACTGATGCGGCGAAGCCCCTATCGAATTGTTTGATATCTTCTCCCTCCTTGAAAATTGGGCTGACGCCCAGTAAAACTTCAGCATCATACTGCTTGGCGAGCGTATGGATATCGGACATGATCGTCGCATTGATGCCATCAACAAGAACGACTTCCCCATTAGCCTTGGCAACACTGATTCCCAGTATGAGCGTGTTGGCACCGGCCTCGAGCATACTCGTGTAGTCATTCAGACTCATTCTACTCGGGAACATGGCGAAAGCTCTCACAGTGTGCTGACGATCAGCATACACCGGAGACGAAAAATCCAATACCAAGGAGAGTATGATGGCAGCGAGCATCGGGGGAGGATAGTTTCGCTAAACTGAAAGGCAGTCCAAAGAGATGTCAGAGCATAGGAGACTCGCATGAGAAGTTCCACCCATCCTCACATGGCGTGACATCCTCAGGTGACGTGACACAGAACGCTCCACCCCCGAGGAACGCGTATGCCGTATACGTCATCAAACGCTGCTTGTAGACTCTGCAGTCCAGAAGGTTTTTGCAGTACTCTGCGGTATAATATGTATGAGATCGCAATCTCGATATGGGCTCGTGGTAAGGTAGATTTGTTAATGATGTGGAGCAATTTCCATAGATTACTATTTGGCATTGATTGTGCGGCACATCCATGTCGTGCGGCGCACGGCACGCACGGTAGCGCACAACGTCACGCCGTTGCCGTTAGGTAACACTCCCCCGACTCCAAACCATTTTTCCTTAGAGGAACAGACTGCTCCTGTACTCTCAGCATGTCCTGACGGCCTACTCCAATTCCAGTTTATTCGTTATAGAGGAAATCAAAATTATCAAGGATACGACATGCGCGGCGCACGATGCGGCGCCGGAGTCTACTCCTGCACTGCGTAAAATTAACGAACCTTTTCAGGAAACAAAATGATCTTCCGGCAATGCTATTCACATGTGTAGCGACGGCGGGGTTTTACGCTTCGTATTTCACGAACTTCGTGTGTTTGCGCGAAATCGGTCACGTGTTTAACACGAACTGGCCATTTTCACTGGTGTTTTTCGCGTAATGTCGAATCCATTTTCCACTTCGCTTAATTCACGTAGAACTCTGGGCGTAAAACTGTGGTCCATGTAGTATGGGTGCATCTCCATTGTTCCCATATTCATGAGACATTGTTTGCCAGGGCTTTTCAGCACCGTTACGGATCATGCCCCTATACTTTCCTGTGATGCCTCTCATTTCCTACCTTCTGATACTCAACTCACAGGCATCAAATGGGTTGTGAGACTCCCACACAACTCACTTTCGGATTGAGCTGCCACCAGCTATTCCCGGGCTTGAGTCAGGCGATGCTACACAATGCATACTATGCTTCTTATAGTCTATGGAGCATCTCCCTCATATTTTCGTAAGCGTTACGTAAATCATTGAGCATTTACGTTGAAGAGTTGAAGTTCATATCATCAACGTGATCACTTGATGATACGATACTTTTTAACTTCTCTACTAATCGCCTATCAATGGATGTGAGAGTCGCCATACATGCGACCGCTGCCAGAAAGGGGTAAGCGTCCTTGACATATCCAAGCAGTATTGTTCAACAAATACACTAACTGCCATGAGAGTCATGACATGAAGATTCTCCTTGATGTCGAAGGCTATGAGTCTAAGACCCAGCGCCCTGCCACACGATCCCGACCTGGAGGTATCGTAGGGAGCGGTAAGCGTCTGACTTGTGTTCATGTGAGTCACATGAACAAATTTTTGGTGGGGTAGATTGTCACATGATGTAACAATCTACCCCACAAATATTCTGTGACACAAACCTTGGGAAGAAGTTTGCGGTGCAAAACTTAGCGACACGAAACATGTTGCTGTCAGCTTCGGGCGCCGTCTGCGATGCGGTCAACTCAAGGACTGTGTATTGGCTGCTGAATATCGAATGATTCATCCGGAATGACTGATTTACTGCATAATGTACATGGTTCTATACTACAGTTCCTGGAGTATATAGCAAAAAGTAGAACCAGCACATCGGTGGCTAACGATCGGCCGGCACTGCCTTCGTTGACTGCACTACGGATACCATGGGCTGAATTGAGAGTTATTGGCTGGATGAGACTCTCATCATGAGAGCCTGACGGACTGGGTCTAACGGGCTCCGTCATGACCGAATGACCGACGGTGTCAAGCCGTTTGTCGTGAGTCCCTATCCCTTGGCCAAGGAAGTGCTGCTGAATATTACCACTGGTAACGCCAGACAAACCGTGCAACTTTCTTACTATAGGAAGCACGTGTTGTTCGCATTTCGCGCCGTTGCATTCCTAAGGAAACTGAAGTGGATGGGTCAGAGCCTTATGCGAGAAAGCTAGTAGGCTAGTAAGGGCTGAGTCCAGTCAGTGAATGTTATAATCGATATTGGTGATAGAGAGTGAGTATTCTGTATTGTACGTATTAGTTTTTGGTTATCGTAACTATTATTATAATTGACTGTGCTTTCAGTAAGTAACCTGGGAGTCACTGTAGTACACCAATCGGAAGGGTTCACAGAGAGCAACCAACAGTGCTAATCACGAGTCAATTAGCAGCCGCTCGGAGTTAGCAGCTCTTTGTACCTAAATAGTCATTAGGTCAACGTTGCTGGCTCGCGGGTCTGGTGTGGGGAGGAAGTACCGATGAGGGTGCAGACACGCATTGTCGGCAGACTCGCCGAGTGTCACCCAGACTGTGTCCCTGAGTGTCTTTCCCTGATTGGTAATTCTAGAGCCGGTTCGTGTCAAAGTTCGGTAGTCGAAGCACTCCATCAGACCCATGTGATCAAGAGTGGGGCATTTGATTCAAATGATTTGAACAATAGTGCGGCCCCCCTACTGGGGTAATTCCTCCACCTGTGGTCGTTGCACGAAACAATCGTTAGTAAGATAGCTATCCACAGAGAAGAATGATTTCGCTCGACTAAAATCAAAATCACTCCTGTTAAAGAAGTTACCGGAGTCCTGTACAAGCTGGGTTTGTATGAAGTGGCGACACCTGAACTGTCTGCGTACTTTCGAACGCAAAACTAGTGGAAAGGATTGAAATCGGTGAAGTCGAAGTCAGCCTCTGAGTGGAAAAAAGGGATAATAAATTGAATTATCATAGTTGAACTATGACGGAATAGACTGGGAATTAACTGCCTGAGGCAGTTATCTACGAACATCGAGTATATTCTTGAAAAGAAAAAGTACAGCCTTACTGAAGGCGGAAAGCGTCTACAGCAGCCTTAAGGAGGGATCTGTTATCGTTAGCAGGCAGATCACCACCAATATCAACGAACGTAATGCCCTGCATATTCACAGAAAGTACAAGGTTCGCTTTCTCGCGAATCTGCCTCTGCGAATCGTAATAGTAACCATCGAATAAGCCTACGCCATCTGATGGAGCTCCCATATCAATGAGCTCCCGATAGGCTAGAGCATCGAGACTTGACTCTTTGCGGCCTTCTGGGATGACCTGATACACAGGAGAAGATGGGTAACTATGAACCGGTAATTCCAGCTTACTCCGAACTCCAGATCTTCTGGGGTACGAGTGATGTTGTCCCACTTGTGTAGGCTTTCTTCGGCCCACTTGATAGTATGGGTCACTGCCGGATCAGTCTCGAGAATACAGATGGCGGTGTCGAAGTACGCCGGAACCCCAACTGCTTCAATGAGAGGCCAGTACCCTACGCTTTGGAACCTGGGGGACAACGATAAAGCATCAGTAATGTGGAGCAGTGGATGGACTCACATCAGCACGGCTGTGCCTCTATCTTCCTTCCATGTTCTACTGGAGCGTATAATGTCTCCCATAGAGCGTACAACTTCGACGTAAGTTGTGTCGTTAAAGGGCACGACTACGAAACCATCCAGATAAAACTGGTCGAAGTACCTCTCCACTGACGCGGCGAAGCCATAACCGAATTGCGAGGTATTGTCGCCCTTGTCGAACATTGGGGTGACGCCCAGTAAAACTTCTGCATTATAGTGCTTGGCGAGCGTATGGATATCGGACATGAGCGTCGCATTGACGCCATCAACCACGATAACTTCCCCACTAGCGTTGGCAACACTGTTTCCCAGTATGAGCGTGTTGGCACCGGCCTCGAGCATACTCGTGTAGTTATTCAAACTCATTCTACTCGGGAACTCGATGAAAGCTCTCACAGTGTGCTTACGATCAGCATACACCGGAGACGAAAAATCTAATACCAAGGAGAGGATGATGGCAGCGAGCATCGGGGGAGGATAGTTTCGCTAAACTGAAAGGCGATCCAAAGAGATTTCAGAACATAGGAAACTAAGAATCATGTGAGGAAGCTGCGCAGACCACGTGACGCAGAACGCTCCACCTTCGGGGAACGCAGATGCAATGCTTTTCGTGTACGTCATGAAACGCTGCCTGGGGACTCTGCAGTGCATATGGTTCCTGCATTACGCTGTTATGAAGCAGATATAAACCCAAAACCCAGGTATCGGCTTGTCGTGGGGAGATTTGGTAATTATGTGAAGCCATTTCTGCAGACTACTCTCTGACATTGATTGTGCGGTGCGCGACGTGCGTACCGTACAGCACAACGCCACAAGGCAAGCAGCGCGATAATCGACCGATCGAGAGAGGCCTGCTGCCACGAACATCAGAAAACGTTAGAGTGTAGTTCTGAACAAAATTATCGGTCATATCTGTACTTGACCATTTCCATACGTATCAACATCTGGAAATAGATAGTATGCGCCACAAAAGCAGTCACGTAGAAATTCATGGGATTGAGTGGGAAGATGGTGGAACGACTGGTGGGAGTCTAAAAGCCGACCCATACCCGGGATGACTATGTGTCGAAGGGGACCGCTCTGAATGACTTTCGATTCGAAAGTCTCGAAGGGTCTTGGGTTTTCAAGTGAGCAACGCCGCGTGGCCCGGTAGTGACACGTGAGCGATCGGTTTCGTTCATTTCCCCATATTCATGAGACATTGTTTGCCAGGTCTTTTCAGCACCATTACGGGTTATGCCCCTATACTTTCCTGTGATGCCTCTCATTTCCTACCTTCTGATACTCAGCTCACAGGCATCAAATGGGTTGTGAGACTCCCACACAACTCACTTTCGGATTGAGCTGCCACCAGCTATTCCCGGGCTAGAGTCGTTGTGTACACTACACTTCACGTAGTCCACGGAGCACCACCCTCACGTTTTCTTTAGTGTTATCGTAACACTGTTACGTACATCATTGATCATTTATGGAGGGGGGGGCGCTTTATGTGAGGGTGCAGTAACTGTTGCGTCGTAACACAAACTTGGGCGAAGGTACCGGGGGTCCGGACCCTGATACTGATTCTCGACCTTGATTCGCGACTTCAGCGCACGCCACGGTAGACCTCCTCAGCTGCTTGCAAGTAGGTTCTCAGAATAGCCGTACCGGGGGATAGAACCTCGGCTGCGATCAAGTGAAAGTGTATCCCTAACCAGTTGAGCTGTGAGATTATGCGAAATAAGACGGTGCAAGGCGGTATAGCGCACGTAGTACATACGGACTATCAGTGTGATCCTACCCGGACCGGGTAACCCGGGAATAGAACCCCCGCGCGGAGCACGTGGAAGGACACCCTTAACCAGTTCAGCTATGATATCGTACGGTACGAAACGGTGGATGGAGGTTTAGCCCGTGTAGTACATACGACCACACGGTGTGAATTACGCATTCCTTAATTCAATTAATTATCCATAAAAGCCATAGAAACCCTTCGAGATATTGTCGGATGACGACACCCGATCACGCTACCGGTTCTCAAAGGAAGCTCTATGGGAGTTGTTGGACTTAGGCTTTCACTTAGAATTTCTGAGTTAGAAATCCAGAGTTAGTTGATTCCGACGTTCGAGTGAACATCTTGAAAAGTTTGAAGTACGGATGTGTACACGTGCGACAAAAGATCTCCTTCCAAAACCTTCACTATTGATTTAGTGTAAGGGGAAATGTCTATGTATTCGGGGCGAACCTACCAGGTACTACACTCACAGGGTGACGTTTTATCCTTCTCTTGAAGTTGTCACTTTCGGTTTTGGGTCGTAGCGACTATAGTCTTTGTGTCGTAAAAAATGTCTCATTCAAACTGTGATTCCCTGATTCTTGAAAATAGTCAGATTCAATTGAATCACCCGAAAAATGAGCCTCATGAGCAAGGCATATTGAGTAAGAGTATTAATCAGCCAAAAAAATCAACTTTAGATTCTCGAATCAGCTCGGAGATTCACATATCATCGCGATGATCCTGATTTCTCGCTCCAGAGTGAAAAATCAGTGACTCAGGCGTCAATACTCACCATCTGATTTTTTATCTGAGTTAATACTCTGACTCACCTGTTGCATCAGCAACAACGGCCCCAGATGATTAATGGGCGAGCGACAATCAGAAATTCTTACACCATTGCGTGCATCGCTCCGCCGACAAAGTGCTACATGTTCTTCATTTTCTCACAGCCATAATTAATTCTATCGCCATGCGGTCATCAGCCGATTACGGTTCCCACGGCGGTCCACTTAGGAGGCTCGAGTCTTCACCATCATCCATGACTTCATGGTATAGGGAAAGTGATACGAATGATGAAAGTAGTAATAACCTCACCCATTTCACTATCACACAGCTAAGTGTATTCTCCTTAGACCTATGCATGAGTTATAGTAATAACATTACTCTTGATAGGTCCTATGCGGCAGGTGACCTCTCAAATGTCACGACTCTCAATGTCGGCCGAACCAGACAGGGCTCGAGCGTACACTACCAGTCTGTCGCCTCCAAGACCTACCCCAGTCACTTTCCGATGGGAGAAGGTTCGGACAACTGGGGAAGTATTCACTCCTCGAACTGGACATTGTTGCGCAAGTGTTGGTGACCATATATTCTTATTTGGTGGCACTGACGGGGAAAGCAGAAAGTGTGACGTGTACTGTTACTGGTGTAACAGACAGGAATGGGAGCGGGTGAAGGTAGGTAGGCACTGTGCCCTCTGAGAAAAGAATTGTAGTCAACTTTATTGGAATTTTTAGAATCATCTTGATCAGTGTGGGAATATATGTTTGTTTTCCTTAACCGAGCTCGTGGGTTTCCTCAGTATATTATGAAAATCCCCACACGGTTTTGGGTAGAAGTGTACAACGATCATTTCCAAAGTCTCTTCATTGTCATCAACACATGTAGTTGACCACGTGCATATATTTTCGTCACTCGCCGTTAACCTATCTCGGAGTTCGATCGAAGTCTTGACAGGTTCAGCGATGTCACGATGGACAAGTCAGCGAGCCCCCAGCCCGATCAGGTGCCCGCTCGGCTGTTTTTGAAGGAATTGTCTACATATTCGGTGGTTACACCAAAAAGGATGGCGACTACTTCAACGACACCTGGGCATTCAACCCGCTCTACCACACGTGGACCATGCTCGCTGCTGCTGGTGATGTTCCAGCTCGGAGAACTGACCATTCGATGGTCCTCTACGACGGTTGTGTCTACACATTTGGCGGTTTCGATGGCAGGAATCGTTTCAACGATGTTAGTATGATGACGCTACCCGCCCATGGAGCGTTCCGTGGAGGCTCACCTGTGGCGAGATGGGAACTTATAGATGGTCCCGCAACAAGGGTGGCGACTGGGCAGGAGTGTCCTACCCCGAGATTTGGGCATTCTGCTGTGGTTCACGGTTCGTGTATGTACGTATTCGGCGGTTGGGACGGTCACGACACGTTGAACGAGCTGTGGGAATTCAACTTCCCATCTGGAAAATGGTAGTAACGTGGATTCGGCAAGGGTTGGCGTTGCTGGTTTTGATCACACAGTGATGAGTGCCAAGTTGATATGTGTGTTTTCTATTCCGGGATTAATGATAGTGAACAACTTGTCGCTATCATAGTCTCGAAAGGTTACTTTTATCACATCACATGTTCATAGCAATGTTTATATTGTTTATGCGATATAGTTTCAGATCGATTCTTATTAATCTCGGAAAATAACACACATTTGCATCATATCAAATTGACACCACTGTACAGTCGATCTCCTACCTGCAATTTTCTCACCCTATTATACTCATTGGAGTTTCACCCTAGTGATATGAAAAACACTAGTGAGAAATATATTTCACGACTACTGCATATCACCGCGTTTTTCCACAGAGTTTTACGCTACTTCACGTAAAACGGGTTGTGAAACTCCACTATATATTATAGGACACTATAAGAGTATGTAATAAACGTTTGTGGAAGAAATTTGAAAATGTGAGATTTTGACGCACGATTATAGCCGAGTAGCATAAAAGTATTGATAATACTAAAAAACTCGGTGAAAAACGCGATATTCGCGGTGATATGCAGTAGTCGTGAAATATGTTTTTCACTAGTGTTTTTCATATCACTAGGGTGAAAGTTCTATATTATATGAGTCCAAGTATATGTAAACTACAGGTACCCAGTGGCTCAACGTGGTATTGTTCCTCGTCCGCGATACCGACATGGATGTGTAGTGATAGATGACAGTATGATCGTATTTGGTGGAGTTGACAAGGACCAACATCGGTTCAACGAATTGGCAGAGTTCGACTTCAACACTGGTGTCTGGTCTAAGCTCGATACGGTGGGAGAGATTCCAACTGGGAGAACCTTCCATAAGTGTCGCGTCTGGCATGGTAATACCACTCGTTCATCGAATCATAATGAGCGCTGTCTTCTATGTGAACATGGTCAAGTAGATGTGTTGGTTAGAATATAGAAAATCATAAGGAGACTTTGCGGAATATCTTCGAATATTTTTGTGTGTGGACTCCCATGGGAAACTCACCTGAGCTCAGTAGCTGAGGAAAGCAATGATATTTTCTTACGCTGTTTGGCAGGCACGCTCTACCTTATAGGTGGTTTTGACGGTCGCCGACAAAATGATATGTATCGGGTTGCAATGGAAGAGGGCCTGAGGAAAAGGGCTGCGGCTCTTTCAAGATCTGATACTGTGGCGGCTTCGTCTTCAGCTTGTGTAGCGGCCAGCTGTGCCTGCTGTGATACTTCATGTAGTTCTGAGCCTCCACAAGTGGTGATGCCTGAGGACCTATGCAAGTGGCAGAGAATCGAGACTAAGAATGCTATTGGTGATGACTTGAGTGGGAGAACGGGGCACTCAGCGGTGACCTGGGGAAAGCATATGTTCGTCTTTGGTGGGACGGACGAACATGCGCGTCAAAATGATGTCTATAAGTAGTAGTTTGCCATCGCTTGATAAGAGTGTGAGCAATTTTCCAGGTTCGATTTTTCTACACAAATGTGGTGTAAAGTGGCCACATCGTCGCCGCAACCAGCCGCGAGGAGCGGTAGTAAGGCGGTGGTATACAAAGATTATATGTATCTATTTGGTGGCTATACGAAAAAGGAAGGGAAGTACTTTAATGATATGTGGAGGCTCAATCTAGTTAAAGGAACTGTAATAGTGAAATGGAAAACGCCCCTGGGGAGTTTGCCCTCGAAATTGCTACGGCTTGAAATATATGTTTGCCCCCCTCAGCCGAACTCGTGAGTTTGCCCACTTATTCCAGAAATAATTTTAGTATATGTTAATAATTAGATAATAGTAATTTATAATTGTTGGACGCACAGCCAGAGCTGGTACTGAGATTTCTGGTAATAAATTTTACTGTAAATCTCGGAATCACAAACACTGTGATTGTAACATCCGTTTATCGTACGCCGACAGGAGGGCTCCCTAAAATATATATAGATGATATTGAATACTTATTTTAAAATAATATTATATGTTGGTCCAATAATTATAGACCTTATTAGATTTTGACATTTTGATGGTATAGTAATAACCACAATGGTGGGGCATATAACGATAAAATTATATAATAAATATATTAGATTCGAGTTGAAGTATATAGGAATTAATGAGAATTCCCTCAAAATTTCCATATTGTCACCGACACCCCACATGCTACTATGGAATCGTTTTCGTTGAGTGGACGAGCGCAGCCTCGGGATGAATATTTAAAACACAATAAATTCGATGATTTTGAATTTGATCGGTTTTACTTCGCATCAGTATAGCAATCACGAATGCTCTTTTTATGTGAAGTTGATAGCATAATCTTCTCCTCAGTGGACACTGGTCAAGCCTAGACGTGGTACTCCACCGTCTCCCCGAACTGATCATACGTGCTGTATATTGAGGTAGTAGGAATGGGGAGGATGTCGGATGGTTGTTGGTGTGTGGTGTTATATTACGTCATCGCCTGGGAGTGAACACAGTGTTGGGTGAATATACGTGGTTGTCTCAGCTACTGAGCTCAGGAGTTTTTTCAGCAATTATAGGAGTTTACATAGAAGTGAATTTCTCCGAATTCCCCTTTTTTATATTGTCATCACCAACACATGTAGCTGACCATGTGCATATTTTCCCACACACTGGGCGGAATACTTATATTATCAATGTCGTAAAATATGCACATGATGAACTACATGTGTCGGTGACCATACGAGAATTTGAGGAAATTCTGGGATATTCTCGTTGGTTTCTATACATTTTCGCTGAAATTCGTGGAATAAGCTCTTATAATTAGTGGGAAACTCCTGAGCTCAGTAGCTGAGGAAAGCAAACATATACTCCTACTCCAACACTGTGTTCACTCCTGAGCTCAGTAGCTGAGGAAAGCAAACATATATTCCTACTCCAAAACTGTGTTCATTCCTGAGCTCAGTAGCTGAGGAAAGCAAACATATATTCCTACTCCAACACTGTGTTCACTCCTGAGCTCAGTAGCTGAGGAAAGCAAACATATATTCCTACTCCAACACTGTGTTCACTCCTGAGCTCAGTAGCTGACGAAAGCAAACATATATTCCTACTCCAACACTGTGTTCACTCCTGAGCTCAGTAGCTGAGGAAAGCAAACATATATTCCTACTCCAACACTGTGTTCACTCCTGAGCTCAGTAGCTGAGGAAAGCAAACATATATTCCTACTCCAACACTGTGTTCACTCCTGAGCTCAGTAGCTGAGGAAAGCAAACATATATTCCTACTCCAACACTGTGTTCACTCCTGAGCTCAGTAGCTGAGGAAAGCAAACATATATTCCTACTCCAACACTGTGTTCACTCCTGAGCTCAGTAGCTGAGGAAAGCAAACATATATTCCTACTCCAACACTGTGTTCACTCCTGAGCTCAGTAGCTAAGGAAAGCAAACATATATTCCTACTCCAACACTGTGTTCACTCCTGAGCTCAGTAGCTGAGGAAAGCAAACATATACTCCAAGCCTGGCTATGATCTGTTCTGTCGTCGTCAGGTCGGACATATATGTATTTGGTGGTTTCGATGGCAGATCGAGATTTCAAGATCTACACATGTAATAAATTGTATTTGCACGCATGCGCAAATAGAGGTTGATTTCGAATTCCATCTTAGTTTCAACACTGAGGAGGAAGCGTGGACTGCGATTAGCCCAGGAAATGAGCCCTTAGGACGATTCGGGCACACGGCGGTTATGTATAATACGTGAGTACGCAAGCTCCCGAGGTGTGTCTGATATCACATAGGTCCATGTATGTCTTTGGAGGGTGGAATGGTCATGATACACTGGATGATTTGTAATGCACTTTTGCTCGTCTAGTGTGATTTACTTTCCTTAGATGCGAATATTCTACAGAATCGCAAAACTGGTTGTCAGTCCCTGGGCGTGGCGAGATCGTGAGCAGTAGATATCGACATAGTGCTGGTAGGGGAGTCACCAAGTTGGGTTTATTGCATTTATTAATTTCCTTTTCAGTGGTTTATGGCTGCTGTATGTTCATATTCGGCGGAGTTGACAAGAAGCAGGAGCGTTTTGCTGACCTTTGTGAATTCAATTTCGAGACGAGTAATGAATCTCAATATATGTTTGATCTCGAATCTTTTTTACCGGTTTTCCAACGAGCTTATGGAATTTCGCTGAATTGTTGATTATTTTCTGGAGTTTCACAACCCGTTTTACGTGAAGTGGCGTGAAACTTGGTGAAAAACGCGATATTCGCGGTGATATGCAGTAGTCGTGAAATATATTTTTCACTAGAGTTTTTCATATCACTAGGGTGGTGAAACTCCACTGTACTGATTAGTATATAATGTCAACATGCACATAATATAAGATATAATCAATGAGTTTTAGTAAATTTTGGAGTTTCACAACCCGTTTTACGTGAACTGGCGTAATACTCGATGAAAAAACGCGATATTGTCGGTGATATGAAGCAGTCGTGGAATATGTTTTTCGCTAGTGTTTTTCGTATTACGATCGTGAAACTTCATTATATCAATAATATTGCTTAGGAGTCTGGTCCAGAGTGAAGACGTGGGGCGATCCCTCTCCATCTGCTCGGACGTTCCATCGGGCTGTCATGTACAACGGGTTCATGTATATTGTTGGTGGATTCGACGGTGTGCGGAGAAATGATATTTGGCGTAAGTGCACGGTCATCGAGCTGGCAATAGGGAGTAGGAGCATAAGCTCTATCAAACAATTATTATATTTTTGTAATACTATTGATAAATGTGGGGAAAATGAATATCCAATATGTGGGTCGGAGGAATTCTCGTCGCTCGTTTTCAAAGGGAGAGTAATGAGCTCAATGAAACGTCTTAGGTATTCCATTGATTGAGGAGGTTAGTCGGGCGGAGAAAGGACGACGGAAACGTCTTACAATGGGGCGTGCGGCCTCAAGAGTGGTTCCTCGTGAAGTGAATGACACTGAGGAGAATGGTTGGAGTAGCAATACTGATGGGCAACCGGAGCAAGGCACAGCGATGCCGGCTGCCGTGGAAACGATGGTTTCGGGCAAGGATATGGGAGACCAGTCGAGAATGAGAGCACGAATTTCTGAGTTGGAAACGAGACTAGCAAACGTGGAGGAACAAAATCTGTGCAAGGTGAGGAAAAAAGTTTTGCATTTCCATCAAGTTTTCGGTCGCTATTGCGTAGATCTCAGAGTTTCTCATATGTTGGAGGAATATATGTCCGCTTTTCTCGGCCTTCCTCATATAGTGAAGGCGCTTATATACAAAATCGGGTATAAATGCAGAGAAACCAGTGATAATTTTCTAGCATTTCCTCGAAATTTTCATATTGTCGCCGACATATGTAGTGGACCATGTGCATATTTTTCCGCACTGAGAGTCTCATATATGGAATATACGACAGCACAGTTTTGCATTTCAGATATGTTTCGATAGAACTATTGATACAGTGCTCTTGGATTGCGCACATCGTGTTGTCTGCCACGGCTGTACTGAACAGTTGAGCGTGTGTCCGGTTTGCAGGAGTCCTATACGGCAAGTCATTATCACTTACGATGGCTAATGACGATGATGATGATGCCGATTTTGCTATATTTATCTAATCATTGCTGATTTCAAAATAACTTTATCCCTCTGTTCTTGCGTATCATCATAGTTTCGAGGATCCCTAGTTTTGAGAAACATTGGAGTGAAAAATACTGGTGAAAAACCTAATTCACGACTACTACGGTATACCGCGAATTTCGCGTTTTTCACCGAGTTTTACACCACTCCACGTAAAATAGATGAAACTCCTCTATTATGATTCCGTGATGATATTGTACTATGTGTCAGTAGAAGAGGGCTGTCGAAAGTGGACTGTCGTTTCATATCTTTCGATGTTGCGCTACGTCCAAGTCGATTTGAACTGATGGATGCACTCGAAAACCCTTATAATTTCACTTCCTTTTATACTCACGAGCATGTTGTACTAAACAACTACAGAACTCGCCATATTTGAGATTATCGCAATTATGATGTTAAATATCATAAGTCATCATTGATGATGACATATGCCAAAACGCGAAGCGGCGCAGAAGTCTCGAGGTGCCGAGCAGGCATGACAGAGTACCAAAGAGCCGAGTATCAGCATTCATGATAATAGGGAGTATTGTGCCGTACACGTGATTTTGATTGGTCTCCGATCCTTCCGGCTAGAGTTGAGATCCAACTTATCTTAGCGTGCTATAACCATGGGAGGCCGGGGACACAAAAATGAGGGATTATGCTCTTATGTTTATGTACACTGTAGTTAACGCCTGCTCATTTCGCGCACGCCCAACAACTGCGTGTATATCGGCACAAACTAGTCGTGGCTTCCTCTCTAACCACAGCAACCAGGCAAGTAACACCTTTGATAATAGTATGATAGCATATCGCACACGCCTTATACCGTGACGGATCAAAATTGACCAGTTAAACTTCGGTTACAATCCCGATGCCCACCCCATGTGATACAATTGGTTTATGCTTCAACATGCTTTATATTATTGACAATATACCACCAGCCACACGGAAACCCGAACTAGGAATCCAACAAGGATGGAAATGACAGAAACAAATGACAACATGTCAACTTGGCCACCTATAATGGTAGGTTCGTCACAACAATCAGCGCCAGCTTATGGTCACTTTCATGATAGTTCACGAGTTACACGCGGTAATCAAACCACTCGCAACTGTCTTCCCTCCTTCTCGTAGAGCAAACCGCAAGCCTGAGTGAAAACACTTATATTGCTGGCTATCAGTTTTTACCATATAGATTAACCTAAATTGGAGTTTCACCCGTTTATCGTGAAGTGGCGTAATACTCCATGTGAACATGTATGTTTCCACGACCGATAACACAATTGTTCGAGTAATTTTTTTCATTAGGGTTTTTTCATATGTGAAACACTATTGATATATGAAATTATTATCATACCAACATTATGAACTAGCTTATTTATATAACCAGTAAAAGAGCGCGAAGTAGAAAATAAGAGTTCCACTCTAGTGATATGAAAAACACTAGTGGAAAAATATATTTCACGACTACTACATAGCAAGACTATTGCGTTGCCCACGCAAATCAGATGAAACTCCATAGATGTTTCTTACCAACTTCAACTGCCTGGGGTCTGTCCAATTTCAATGTCGCTTTAATGCTATCACCTAACAACAAGTGCGTGCGAACTCAGCGGACCTCGCGAAGCTACCAGGCATAGCCATATCGACATCATCAGGGAGTATAATTCTGCATGAACAATCTCCCGTTCTGATGTACGCCTGTGGGCGATACTCGCTGTGAAAAGGGTTCTTCCTACCCCCTGAGAGAACATACATGTTGATGCAGTGTTGGAGCAGTAATATATGTTCGCCTTCCTCAGCGCGGCGACGGCAGTTCATATATGAATTGGAGTGAAAGACAAGTATGTCCCAAAATTTTCCCAGAACAGGAAGTAGCTAAATGTGTATTCTATTCAGCGCGCAACCGACATGTAACATCTCTACAGAAATAGTGAATCAAATTGCTGATGACATCGGATAAACGTCCTAGAATTTTCAAATTGTAGCTAACACATGTAGTTGAGTATGTCCATATTTTCCCACATTACTTGGAACATATGTTCGCCTTCCTCAGCTCAGGAGTTTCTAGGAATTTATATACTACATAAAGAATTTGCTGAAAATAATAAAGATATATTACAACATAAACAATTTGCTATATACATGAAGAACTTTCATATTGGCACCAAGACGTGTAGTTGACCATGTACATATTTCCCCACACAGTGTCGATCCGTTTACCCTCATCCTCCTTCAACACATATAAGTCGCTCTCGAATTCTGTATACGTCTTAGCAGCTCCTGGCTTGGTGAGTACCATGCCTCGTCTGATCTGAAGTCCAGATGACGATTCGAAATGGAAACCTTATATTGGACTTTCACCCTAGTGATATGAAAAACACTAGTGAAAAACATATTTCACGACTACTGCATAGCTCGAATATCGTGTTATCCACCTAGTTTTTCAGAATATAATATATATTGGAGTTTCAACACCCGTTTTACGTGAAGTGGCGTAAAACTCGGTGAAAAACCCGATATTCGCGGTGATATGCAGTAGTCGTAAAATATTTTTTCACTAGTGTTTTCCATATCACGGTCGTGAAATTTCAATACTACCTGATTTTTCTTCACGCCCTTCAGCATAACCCCACACTGATCGCCAGCCATGCCTTGGTCCAAAGTCTTATGAAACATCTCTACCCCCATACACTGCGACTTGAACTTCTCTTTACCCTACTACAGCGAGTGACAAAACAGATAAACAAAAACACAATAATACGTAAAAACTTTACGTATTAATAAATTATTTTTAAATCATTAAATATTATTAATTATTAATAAATCAGATTTATTTTTACGTAAAACGTAAAAATAATAAAAAACTTTCAGATATACGTATCTATTGCGGCCAACTCAGAAATGTAGCATTTAGTGTAAACTGAGTGGAGTCTCAAGCTGAAATCTCGACAAAACTCAACGATAGTGATAAACGACTATACACTAAAGTAGAACGATCATATTTCCATCCAGTAGAGCTTTCAAACGGTCGTAGTTCAACAGCGTGTGAAGAGCATTTTTTCTCTCTCGTGACAAATTCGAAATTTTCATTTTCTCTCAAACTCGGTAGGGAAACGTTTAGAAATAATGTTGAACGAAGTAAGGCGGTCATACTCTTAGTCAGTGAGCCTATCAAAGGTAATTCAACAGCAAGTGTGAGCAAATAATTGCGCCCATAATTTCGCTACTGACCTGTCCGACAATCTCCAAGGCATCCCCAACCTTTACCAATCCTTGCTCTATTCGTCCAGTAACAACATAACCTGCCAGGAAATTTTCCCGAAAAAAATCTGAAAATTTTCCTCACCTTTTCCTTGAATGTTGACCACTGTCTCAATTGGCAGCAAAAACGGTTTGTCCTGAAGTCGCGCTGAAATATAAAGTGAATATTGTTAGGAGTAGATTCGTACACATAGATTAGTAGGGAGCAGTTTAACCACAAACAGTTAATATAAAGCCGTGTAATAGTATATAATAAATAGTGTAAATGAGAGTTTCACGACCGTGATATGAAAAACACTGGTGAAAAATATATTTCACGATACTACGAAGAATAACGAGTATGGAGTATCACAACACTTCACGTTAAACGGGTTGTGAAACTCCGGTATACCTTATCAAAACTATATACCCTAATCCTATTCAGTGAATATGTAATTCTTATATATAGTGTTAATACTCATTATAAGAACATTATTTATTTTTCTCAGAACAGCACTTTTTTCAGCAGACAGCTAATAGCCAGCATAAGAGTATCGTTGCTCCGAAACGAGCTCTACTATATACACTAAAACCAACTCACATGTGAAGGTGTAGATCCGACTAAAAAGGTCCCCACAACCCTCCACGTAGATATCATATGATAGGTTTCTTTCCGACGCGTTTGCCAGCTTGTGAGGAAAATTCAATCATGAAAACTCTACGAGATGTATACTACATATATTATAGATAGTGAATAATATTCACTACTATCAACACTGATGTGAAACCCCATGTTACGTGGCTCAGGTATATACTCATCAACTGCGTCCATCAGCTTCAATATCGCCTCCTTGCCGTATTCGCCTTCCTCTCCCCTCAGGGCCTTCAACGCTGATCCTTTCACAAATGGCGTTTCTTCTCCTGAGCTCAACAGAGATTATCAACGCAGGGATTCGTTCAACTTTGAGATATCGCGTGTGATAAAAATTTACATTGGAAACTGATTGAAGAATATGAAAATTCAAAATGAGTCCCCCCCGGGAATATTATAGGTTTCTGCATGGGTTTTTAACCGCTGAGAAGATAAAAATAAATGAATAATATCAATGGAGTTTTACCCGTTTTACGTGAAGTGGCGTAAAACTCGGTGAAAAACGCGATATTCGCGGTGATATGCAGTAGTCGTGAAATATGTTTTTCACTAGTTTTTTCCATATCACTAGGGTGAAACTCCAATAATATCATAAAATATAAATAACAAATTTCTTAAAAGCAATTGCTGTCCTTGAAAATTATAACGCCGATCCACTCTGCGCAAACATAACTTTAATAGTATATATTGGAGTTTCACCACCCTAGTGATATGAAAAACACTAGTGAAAAACATATTCCACGACTACTGCATATCACCTCAAATATCGCAGTTTCACGCCACTTCACGTGAAACGGGTTGTGAAACTCCATTATAACTATGACACCCTAGAAATTAAAACTCACCAGGATATTTATAAAACTCCAAAAGCTCTCTAACTTCGAGTTCGACGAGCTCGACTAGTTCAGGGTCGTCAACTTGGTCCATCTTATTAAGAAACACTACTAATCTGAAATGCATGCCAGCATGAACTGATCGAAAAAATGAGAAAATTCCGAAAATGTTGATGATAATACAGTGGAGTTTCACGCTATTGAAAAATATATTTCACGACTACTGCATATCACCGTTAATATCATTTTTTCACGTGAAACGATCATCCGCGATCATCATCGAGTATGATGAAACACCACGTTTGTAATCAAAGTCATCAAAAACAAAAAGCGGAAAATTGCTATAAAAAATATATGTAATACTAGGAAACAAATATATAATACTCAGACTGTCCATACACTACACCAGACAGTCTAGTGTAGTTGCAAGCTCTCTTTGAAGCTTTAGAAGCGGATCATTTGCTATCCTCAGCGTTGAAATATGTGCTTCCTTTCATCAGCTCGAGAGTTAACAATGTTAACTCTATGTATGTCTAAGTGTGTTCACTTAACATACTTAATTCGAAAAGAATTGTACAAAAACCAACGAGAATTCCTCAGAATTTCCATATTGTCACCAAAACACATGTAGTTGATCATATGCTCATCTTCCCCCTCCATCCTCCAGAAGGTGCGAGCGAATCGAACGAATATGATGGAGTTTCACCAGAAGTGGCATGAAAAAAAATGTGAAAAATATTTCGCTAATTGCATCAGAAAAATCACCTCATTTGACGTAAAAAAATCAATGCTAGTATGTGGCGTGCGGTTTTTCTTTCAAAGTAAAATATGAACTGGATTTTTCACTAGTGTGTTTTTTCATATCACGATATGTAAAACTCCAACGATGTCTCACCTCGGCACTCCGATCTGCTTAGCCAGAAGAATGTGCTCTCTAGTCTGGGGCATGGGACCGTCGAAAGCCGACACGACGAGGATGGCTGAATTCCAATTGAGGTAACGAAATGGGGAATTTCGTGGCATTACCTCCGTCGACTTGAGCAGCTCCTGTGATCATATTTTTAACGTAATCAGCGTGGCCGGGGCAGTCTACGTGACCGTAATGTCGCTTGTCGGTTGAATATTCAACGTGAGTTTGGTTTATTGTGATACCTTAATAGGCAACAGATGAAGATCAGAGATGTGTGGAAGGTATGGTATGGCTCATAGGAGGAAACTACATGGCACTTTTAAGAGTAATTCTCTAAAACTGTCAAATTGACAATAGAGTTCCACCCGAGGCGGCGTGATACTCTTCGAAAAACGATATACGATATTCGCGGTGATATGCAGTAGTCGTGGAATATATTTTTCACTGGTGTTTTTCATATTATTATTATTGGAGTTTCACCCGAGTAATGGTATGACTCATCCGCAAAAGAAACCTTCTAGCTCGACAAATATAGTGATGAAACCACATGGGAATATTAGGAGTAAATTGCCCCTAGTAATTTTCGAAGACTATCAAACTGACAAATACTAATCATTGAAAACTATCTAAAACTGTTACTAAGATAGTGTCAATGTTAGCCGAACATAATGTGGCCAGTAATAACCCCAATGTTGTATAGAATCATCGAAAGAATATTTAGACTTACCTCGTCGTTTTTCCTCAGGTGCTCGATCGATAGCCTCATACGTTTGGAAGTCCGCCAGCCCCTTATCGCTGAGTATTTTAGTGATAGCTGCAGTAAGAGTAGTCTTACCGTGATCAACGTGACCTGATATGAATAGGTAGCAACTTCATCATGAAGTTGCTTACCAATTGTCCCCAAATTTAAATGAGGTTTGGTCCTCACGAACTTGCCAGTAGCAAATCCACGAAGAGCAAAAGCAACCGCTGAATTTCCTAGTATGGAAAGCGACCGATTCAACGTAAGTGAGGTCAACATGGAGAGGTGACGAAACTGGTCTAAAGTACCTATTGCATGGTGTGATATTATATAATTATGTTAGGTACTTTATGAACCTATATTTATCGTTAATTAACATATTTTATGAGTATATACTACTATAATAATAATATCCACAATTTTATATCCATATTGGAGAAAGAGAAAAAATGAAATTGAGAAATTCGTGAAGTTGAGACTGAAACTAGAATTTATGTTTCCCCAACTAGATGAGACAGATTCTAAGTTGAAGTCGCCCTCTCTCAAGAGGAACTCCGCTCAACGAACAGCCGCCGAATTTCCCCCCGACTGTCATTAAGATTGGTTCAAAATTCAATATCGATCATGATGGCGAGCGCTAACTACAACGCGCAATAGCAGTGCTTGGTAACACTGCGATGGACGTCTCTGACTCAACACCCAATAACTAGTAGAGATGTAGCAATAATAGGGTAGTTGCAGGATATACTGAAGGTAGTCTTCAACCAGGCAGCAGTAGGTGAAGACAGACGCAAGGACGACAGTATAGAGCCAGAGAGAGAGTGACGAGCCCAATAGCAAGGGCAAGGAAGAACAGAATAAACTGAACTGAGTGAGATAACAGCAATCACTCGTGCCACAATGGAGATGCTCAGACCAATCATAGAGCAATAGAAATGGCGAGACCACATGAATCATGAAACTGCTGATTCATGCAGATGCAGGAAGGTCGAGCGCTACTATTCTCCCGGGGCAGCAATAACAAAAGAAGCTACGAAAAGCAAGCTATAGCTAACGTGCAAAAGGAGATATACGAATGGTAGCTCTAGCTCAGAGTTCAGAACATAATACAATATCATCATCAATCGTCTTTATCTGCTAACAGCCTGGTACACAGGCTGTGAAACTTCCACCAGTAGCAAGCCGGTGAATTGGTCTCCAGCAGCATGGCTCTCAACCCATTTTGATACTCCTTGTGGCAGCGTTCGTAGAAGGCCAAATTGGGCGAGAATGGAGGCAACATCAGCAGGTGAATGCCTCTGGCCACGAACATCCCACGTACAAGCAAATTGGCGAATTCTTTCCCACCGTCAACCAGGCAGACACTGGGCGAAATCTCATCCAAGAGCTCACCGAGAACCGTCGCAACTTCGGCCGAAGACTTGGTGCAGAGAGTGCGAGTCCATATCCTGTAGGTTGCCGCACATATGACCATCAGGATATACTTAGGTGTCGGCAAAGAGTCAGCAAGGCCATCACTGCGAGGGTTACCGACGCTCTGCAGGGCAGTGTCAACTTCGGCACTCCATGGGCTCAGCTTGAGGGAATCAGTAGAGACCGAATTGTAGACCAGCAAGTCAATCCCAAGCAGCTCACCTGGAAGTGAGGATCGGATACGAGCCCGTCCAAGGGCATGCCGGTGCAGCCTAGTGCTCTTCGTACGCCTACAGGTATCGCATGAGCATACGATACGGTTGGCTAACTTGAAGAGACCCTTACACCAGAAATAACGGGACACCAACTGACGAGTTCGGTCACGACCAGGATGACTCGCACATACATGTACCGCTTCAATCACTTCACTGGCCAAGGTGGAGGGGACAACAATGGTAGGTCTTCCATCAGGGGCTTCGACGGTGCGGAGAACCAGGCCATCATCATCGATGTTGAAGAACTTCCTGAGGTTTCGAATATAGCTCGCAGTGAAGTCGGAACAGCTCCCAGAGAAGACTCGGACAATATTCTTGCATAGGGGATCATCTTGCTGCTCAGAGCGAATCCTAGCCAATAGGTCATTGGAGAAGCCCTCGGGAACCTCAGGTGCAGGGGGCGGAGGGTCATCAGTAGCAGCTGACAGCAACGCAATATCTACATCCTCCGGGCCCTCGGCGACCTCTGAAGTAATCTCGGCAGTACTCCAGAATCGAAGGGGGCGGTGCGGCTGACGTAGAAGGTCCTCAAAGAATTGCAGTTGCTCCTTCTCTAGATGAGGACCTAGATCGATAACACGAGATCTAGTAGGGCCATCAGCGGGGTTGAATCGACCAGGTATATGATGTAGCGACAGTCCCAGCTTGACCAATCCCTCACGCGCTTTATGGATGTTCAGAATCTCCCACGCTGGTAAGCCTTTTGTACGAAACTTGCTGGCAGTACAACGAGCGAGGTTGATGAGACTGTCCGTGCACATATACCGAGCCTTCACACCGAGGCTGGAGAGGAAGGTGCCCACTTCAACACCGAGGAGAATAGCCGTAAGCTCCTGTCTCACTATGGTCCAAGATAGACGGGCCGAAGGGATGACTTGAGCTCGAGCGAAAAGCCGTGTCCCAAGCTTGTCGCAGACCACGACGGCAATGATCTCCTTACTAGCGTCGACAGTGATGAAGAACGGGCCGGAAAGGTAACGGGAAACTCTCGGCACACTAGAGAGGGCACGGTAAAGGCCCACTAGCTCCGTCAGAAGAGCAACGTCATGCACAGTAGAATCGGGTGACGTCACTACAGAGGAGAGTTTACGATGTAGAAGTCGACCACGTAGCATAAGCTCCAGCCAAAGCCCCATCGGATCGAAGAATTGACGTAACCATGAGTCAACCATCCGAGGGGTCACGCCCAGGTCCGAGAGATTGTCGAGGCCACAGAAGGAAAGTGCATCCATATGAGTGAAGTGCTCCAGTGAGAGTGCAGGAGCATGGTCAAGACTAAGGAGAGTGTCTTCGCCAAGCTCGCTGAAGGAGGTCTCCGGTAGAGAGGATAGGGGTGCCACGCGGACCGGTGATATAAGGGAGCCGTGGTGGATCAGGACACCCAAATGCTTCACTACGCTAGCACTAGTGTCATCGCTCTCTTTGTCTTCCTCACAAAGGAAACCAAAGTATCTGGCGACTCCTCTGAAGACCTCGATGCCCGTCGATCTTGCAGTCTCTGTTTTAGCCGTCAGCGTAGCATCATCCAGGAACAGACGCAACCAGGATAGCGCCGTATTGTAACTGGAGAAGTCTCCGTAGGTGGCAAAGTGGCGAGTGATCGGTCCGGGCCGAACAAAAGCAGGATCGATAGCGGATCCCTGCGGACCGGGGTCACCGAAGAGAAACGTCAATATGTACATTGCCAGAGAAGCGATAGGACGCAATGCTCGCATAAGCATGGCCGGGCTGGGACGCAATCCCATCATGACAACGGCGAACTCAAAGGCAGATCCACGATAGATAAAGCGCTGGTACTTGCGATCACTTTTCTTGACCTTGAGCGAATAGAACGCACGGCTGAGATCTGTGGTCGCATAGAAAGGGCTAGTGCGCAGCGCCATCCATGAACTGATAATGGTAGCCTCCACATCTGAGATATAACCGCGACAGAGGTAGGAGGAGAGCTCGTTACCACACCACACCGGACGGCACGGACTGGTCTTGGAAGTAGTGAACACTGGGAAGTGAGGCATGTAGTAGGAGTCACTTAGATCGGCCTCGACATCACTGGTCGTCACGGGCCGAATATAGCGGGCCTTTTTGAAGGAGTCCAGAAGACCGTCATAAATCTCGAGATGACCCGATTGCTGCAATCGGCTGAGCAGGGCCAAGTCACGGCGGATGAGCTGCCTCAACCGAAAGGGTGGAGTACGACCAGCACCAATGAAGGGCAGCTGCATGGTCATACGGCGAGCAATGATGACTTTCCCATTCTTGAGTACCATAGAACCCTTGTCGACCGAGACGAGCAGATCTTTAGGCCCTTGAGAGTACAGCTCACTATAGGGCAGGTCGAAGTCCATCACCTGAGTAGTGCCCTCATCAGTAGAGGATGGAGTATCCACCTTGGGTTCGGACAGGTCATAAGCCTGGCTAAGGATTGGGCTGTCATCAGACTGTAGATCACTGATAGCAGGGGATAGACCGGCTAGACACTCGGGTGCCCCAGAGAAGGGGAAAACGTCACAGTGGTGGTGGCTGTCGAGAGCTTCAGCATACCGGATAGGGTTGTCTACCAGAGTAAGCAAGTCGGTTGGCCGGGTAACGTCATCGGCCTGTGTCCCAGCACTCTTCTTAGAGGGCTGTCGACGATGCTTGGCTAGGCTTTCTTGAACTTGGTGCCACTGTAACGGGCCGATACCAGTTCTGACCGAGCAAGCTCCAGGAGATATCCATATCATCATCCCCAGGGCTGAAAGACCATGCATACCGATGACCAGGGGAGTGGTCAGCTCTGACACCACTAGGAAGTCCAGCTTGATACGAGAGCTAATGGTCAGCACCGTGAGTTGGACAGCTTGAGTGGCGAAGAAGGTTTGTTTGTTGGCCACGCGAAAAGGCTTCGGAGATGGTAATGTCACCACTCGTCCCAGACGATTGGCCACCGAAAGCTGAGCGAAGTTACAGCTGGCACCCGTATCCAACAGACAGGCCACTGATACCGGATTCTCATGACCCATCTCAGATACCACCTTGATAGAAGAACAGAGAGCACCAGGACCAGCAGGAGCTGGTGTATCAATACACCCCAAAGACTCAGCTGGCTCGTACATATCAACCGTTATACCAGGCACCAAAGAGGCTGCATCAGCAAGCAGCGTAGCATTAGACTGGACGGGGAGCTTGCGGGGCTTCTCGGCAGGGCATATGAAAGCAAGATGGCCAGCTTGCAGACAGCGACCGCAAGGAATACCAGCCGCAACTATGCGGTTGTCACATTGCTCAGTCTTGTGACGGTGAAGTCCACACTTGCGGCAACGCTTGTCGATTTCAGTCGGGGGAAGAGGCTGGGCAGTCGTTGAAAGAATGACCACCTGTTTGATCACGACAACGATAGCAAGTGAGTTTTGGCCTCTTCTGGCCAGGAGCATTGCCAGGACGCCGTTGGCCTTTAGGACCACCATCAATGGCAACGCTAGATGACTTGTCACCGACAGCCGTAGTTGCCGCGAGGACTTGAGGCGAACTTACCGAGGCCGAAGGCACCGAAGTAGGGGGCAAACCAGGGTGAACAGCAGGAGGAGTACTCTGAGACCAGGTAGTCTCGTGAACAGTAGCCACGGAAGGGAGAGTATTAGCTGACGGGCCGGAAGTGCACACTGCCGTAGAGCATGAGGTGAGCTTCTTAACATACCGACCGTGCTTATCCAGGACCCAATGTCCTGGCTTCAAAGTGCTCCATCCCGTTCCAATGCCGTGGTTAACGCAATGGACCCGCACTCGACGTTGGAACTCGTTCTCGTCCAGCATTAGAGAGAGGTGGTCGGATGCCCAGGCACGCACTCCTGATGGCAGAGCCGCGAGCAAGCGGCCATTGGCCTGTGATACCGGAAGTAGATGGCCACGTCGTCGGAGCTGAGCTAGTAAGGTGGTGAACTCTTCCTCAAAAAGTTGGTAGGTAGGGAAGTCAGCAGCATTGAGGATATACCACCGATTAAGGACAGAACTATCGTCGTTACCCTGCACCGACGTGTAGATCGATCGCAAAGCGGCCACTGCTGCTTCATACTGACGACCATGGGGGATATTACCAATAGCACCGTAGGTAGACTCCAACTTCAGGCTTAGTTGAAGGGCAACATGGGTACCCAAGTTCTCGAAGAGGTAAATAAACCTAAAGCTGTCCGTTCCCAATCGGAACACCATTGAGGAGCATTCAAGTTCATGTAGGAAGTCCCCAAGACTTCTGACCTCCGTCACGTCCGCTGGACCTCGCCAACTTCCCCCCGGTGGACCCTTGGCCGAGGCTGCAGCCATTCTCGACCTTTCTTGTGCCCAACTATCTCCGGGGGTCGGACGTCCTCGACGGTCATTGATATCCGCCAGAATACTCCGCTCAATGCTCCGTATGTTGTCGTCAGCATCAGCAAGGACGATGTTGTTACCCGTCGGGCCGAATTGCGGAGTGGTATTAGCGACCATCGGCTTCGGGGCAGAGAGGGTCGGAGCAGGCGGAGAAGGTAAGTCGATGATAGACGCCGCAGGTTGCCTCTCAATGCCAACCGGGCCGAAGTTTGCAGGTGCCGTAGGTGAGCAGTTCTGAGACGCCATGAAGTCGCAGAACTGCTGGAACAGAGCATTGATATGACCAGGCTGGCCGGCTGGTTGGGGAGGGTGTCGGTCCACAACATCGCATTGGGGTTTCTGTTGTACCAACGAAGGCTGCTCCACCCTTGGACGTAAAAGCGGCGCCGGGGATGGAGTCTTGGATGGCGGAGCAGAATAGTTATAGTGGACCTGGTAAGAAGCTTGTTCGGGAAGGCCTCGACGATCGAAAGTCTCGGACGGCTTTGACTCCGGAGAACTGTCAAGGCCGAAGTGTCGGCTGACCGGTAGAGCGGCATTATCCACTTCCGTAGGAGAGGGACTTAGAAGGCTGAACTCTCCTTGCTGATGATCGGACATATAGAGTAGAGACCTCGGCTGTGAACCACTTGAAGCAGCAGCACCCTCCTGTCCAGGTCTACCGCCAGTGGTAGGACTCTGAACAGGCGAGGGGTTATCTTCGCCAGAAGACACTTGGACCGGCTGTACGCCATCAGCTCTAGGAAGAGCTTGGGGTGGATCAGTAGACCTTGTAGAAGCAGGCTGGGGATCCAGCATGGGTTGCTGTCGATGCAACCTTGGTGAAACACGATGACCTGGGTTGAAGTTCATAAACCAAATAGATAGATAGTTCGTTGAAGAGTAGTTTCTCGGATGATAATAGCAGTGCTTGGTAACACTGCGATGGACGTCTCTGACTCAACACCCAATAACTAGTAGAGATGTAGCAATAATAGGGTAGTTGCAGGATATACTGAAGGTAGTCTTCAACCAGGCAGCAGTAGGTGAAGACAGACGCAAGGACGACAGTATAGAGCCAGAGAGAGAGTGACGAGCCCAATAGCAAGGGCAAGGAAGAACAGAATAAACTGAACTGAGTGAGATAACAGCAATCACTCGTGCCACAATGGAGATGCTCAGACCAATCATAGAGCAATAGAAATGGCGAGACCACATGAATCATGAAACTGCTGATTCATGCAGATGCAGGAAGGTCGAGCGCTACTATTGCGCTGATGCAGCGACTTTTGAGTAAAGTGCAGTATGTTTGTTGACGATGACCTTCTGAGAGCATTAAGTGAGATTGCCATTACCCTAGCAGATGGACGTGGGCCTCTTGGGCAGATCAGAGATGATTACGATGAGTTGAAGGTGTGGTATGGGGATTGTTGCTAACTTGATAAAGCGAAACTAAATCGGACATTATTGGAGTTTCACCCGCGATATGAAAAACATATTTCACGGCTACTGCGTAGTGTGAATATCGCGTTTTTTACGGAGTTTTAGACCAGTTCACGTAAAACGAGTGAAACTCCATTGTAAAATTGAGTATTTCAGCGGCTCAACATGTTTTCCCTTTGAGGTCATCTACAGCGCTCATTCCCATGTGGATGCTCATCATCGGTGATTCCATGATATTGTAATTTTATTTTATTAGATGAAAATTCCTATTCATAAAAATATTTTAAATATATTTTGATAATTCATTTTCAATATTCTATTTTTTTCATATTCTCGGAAAAAATCCTACAGGGAAATTTTTATCGTAAAATTTTCGAGGTATTTTCAACTGTGACTGCAATCCCAAGAATATGAAGTGAAATGACATTATTTTTATTAATAATAATGTGATCAGTTGCGCTACTTTATAATAGTATTATTACTCTAATAATACTACTGGAGTTTCATCTGTGATATGAAAAACACTAGTGAAAAACATATTATTTCATATTTCACTTCGCGAAAAACAATGTTAGTGTTATCGGTCGCGGAAACATATACGTATTATCATTCACATGGAGTATTACGCCGCTTCACGTTAAACGGGTGAAACTTCAATAATGAGGTTAGGATTGCAACCGAAATTTTCACAACTACCTGTACAATGTCGGTCAAAATGATCGAATACTCCTCAGCCATTGCTTTTCCATAGACTAAAGTCAGATCAATCTTAGTTGCTCAACAGTGGTAGGACATAAAGAGTCTTCGCTCACTCCATATTATGATGGGTGGTGGATCTGGGATGGACCACGCTCTCCGCTGAGCTCGTCAAACTCGTATCCCAACACCCACCACTGTTGTGCAACTGAGCGTGATTGATTAAACTCCATTATTAGTATTGTGCAATAATTAGAATGCATTTCTCACAAAATTTCAAATTGTATCGGTCAACGACATTTGTCAATATTTATCATCAATTCCTCAGGCTGCGGAATCAATCATTAGCGACCTCGCCAGATTACGCGCGACCGCCAGAGTTGAAGTTCCCGAGCCTCCTAGCACTACAGAGATTGTTACTGACCAACCACAGCAATGTGCAATCATAACTGCTGAGAAACCACATCCTGAGGAAAAGGATGTTGTTGAAGACCCAGTTGAGATGATGCTAAGTAGGGCGAGAGAAGCTTTGACGGCTGACAAGCTGGAGAGGAAGATCGATCGGTAGTGAAGGCCATCTCGGGTATGGGTCGATTAACGGTGATTTAGCACGCGGAATCGGGTTCTTTGTTATCTTCATGAAAAATATATTGGAGTTTCACAACCCGTTTTACGTGAAGTGGTGAAATACTCGGTGATATGCAGTAGTCGTGAAATGTACTTTTGATATCACTAGGGTGAAACTTGGTTTATGTCTATTATAGAAATTTATACTAGGCATAAATCAAGTCGTGAATACATTCAATGGAGTTTCGCAACCCGTTTTACGTGAAGTGGCGTAATACTCGGTGATATTCGCGGTGAGATGCAGTAGTCGTGAAATATACTTTTGATATCACCAGGGTGAAACTTGGTTTATGTCTATTATAAAAATTTATACTAGGCATAAATCAAGTCGTGAATGCATTCAATGGAGTTTCACAGCCCTAGTGATATGAAAAATATATTTCACGACAATTATAAAATTTATAATGATATCATGATGCATTCGATGCATTGATAATATAAATAAATGCATCAGAAGCAACATGCATGAATTACCCTTATATACGGTTGCTATAGCCACTTCGAAACCTCAAATGCGGTGCCGTTTTCTAATGGTGAGCAACGATTTGGATTTACTCAGTGATATATCATATGAATGTTGGCCTCGGTATTGTTTCGTTCATCCGTCGCACGAGCTCAATGAGAGTATCATAGTCAGTGCTCTCGTGTGGACGTATTTCGTGTTGCGCTTATCATCGCTATTGCTGTCTCTACATAGAAATGTCTTTTCTATTATAAGGAGCTCACGGTCTCGATTTGTGACTCATACAATGGCTATAATCAGGCTTTGGTTCATAATTTATGAATGTGAAGTGTCTGGTTCAGGCCTTCCTATCGGAGAGAAACTGCGGCGAAATCTACGAAGGTGGAGGACAAGCAAGACTGTGAGAAGGGGCGCCGTCGAAATAAAGGTAAAAGTCCTGTATGTTTTGGCGAGAAAAATTTTTGGAGATGGTAACACTGTGTGACACGAGGAGAATACAATAAATAAGTATACTTGACGGTGTTTTATTCGTATTTTTTCTTTCGCTGGAAAAATGCACATTCGAAAATTGTACGTCTTTATTATGCGCGTGCGTGCTAGTAAGGATGGAAAATAGATAAACTGATCACCATGGGTATTTAGATCTGACAGAATAACAGTAGTGAGCTATTGAGTAGTGAAAGAGTTTGTTGAACATAATAAAACTCAACGCTCTCCTCGCCCCCTCTCCAATGTTGGGATTTCTAGCACTTAATACTTGTATCTAGAGCCAACGTCGGGGGGCGCGCGGCTGAGTCATTTTTTAAGATTGACTGAAGTCCCCTTCGTAAAATAATGTTGTATGATGGTTAGGGGTAGTCGTATCTTCGGCGGTACCCAGAGTAGCGGCGGCGATGGAGGGATCGCTCGTTGGTGACACGGCGAATATTATCAATAAGGAAGAGGTAGGGACCTTGTTGGTGACACGCTGGGTGAGGGATGGCATCCAGGGGTCTGCCTATGGCTCTCAGTAGAGTCGTTAGTGCTGAGCTCAAGTTCGTACTATCTCTATTCCGATGGTCAACACTAGTCCACTTAGGAAGTCTGGAGAGATCTTGTTCGGTTTTCCCGGAGAGTTTCCTATTCATTTCTTCGTCGAAGTAGATGTTCATGATTTCATGGACTAATGAGTTGTCGTACTCCAGAACTCAACAAAGATACTATCGTTAGTGGATAGAAGAAACTATAAGGTTACAGCGAATTGTGTGAGGAGCTGAGCAATAATGAATACGACAAAATAGGGACAATTATTGTGTTACAACAGGGGCACATCGCATAAGTGGTCGCTAGAACATATGCTATACCCAATGTTCAGGAAAAATCATCATCATCTTTAGCAGAGTTCATCGATGATGCTCGGACCCGCATCAGTAGGTGTCGACATGAGGTTGGTGTGGCGCGTCAGAGGGCCTTTGGTTTCACAAGTAGTATCATCCTTGTCGCTGCTCTGAGTCGCCATTAGACATGACTAGGTTCGATTGATGCACCTACGATGTCGGCATGGAGTGGTATGAAGTATCGAATTGAGCTCTTACGTATATTTCTGCCACTATTACGGACACTCAGAGATGAAATACAGGCGAACGCTATGGAGGAGGTAATTTTCTGAGAAATTGTGAGGAATTGGGGTGAAAACTGTGGTGAAACATAGTAAAAATATTCGTTTGGAAACTTATATTTACCGCTGATCGACTTTTATGAATGCAGCTATACTTATGACGGGGCTATGCGAGTGGAGGCTCGATCGAGTACCTCCATCGCATGATTGTTATGCTGGTCGGTAGGATTGGCAAACATTCAGCTCAACACGCGCGAACAGTGTCGAAAAATATGTCCGCTTTCATAGGTGAGTGCAGAAGTTTCCTCAGTAGTCATACGTATTCGGGAAGAAGTGTACTAGGACCAATCATAATTTCACAAAATTTTCTCAGAATTTTCATATTATCAACAACACATATGCATATCTTTCCCACACTGCGTAAGAAAGGCCTCGCCTCGGAATATATACAAGCCGTGCATAGCAGAGCGATATGCATAAGAAGATAAGTTGCCGAAAAGATCTACACAGGCTTGTTGCTGACCATCTCGGTGATTTAATCAGGTGAACATGACAAGACTGAGCTCGTGGGTGAAAATACTATCTTGTATTTGGTACGTGCGGCATGCAGCTCGACTCACTGTGTGGATTCCTACGGGCGAAGGTGTTCCCTGGGAGTTCCTCTGGGGTGCGTGAAAGTCATGTCAGATATTGTGCATGGTGATGATGATAATGATGAAGCGCATAGCATTATTGGACAATTAACTGCTTCTAATGGGGGCTAATTGGATATCAACTATTGTCTCTAGTTGTTAATCAAATCATTTGAGATCCGACGTGGGAGTAAGTGGGAAATAGCTGTGAGGAGTTTGGTTGGGACTCATTTCTGTTTTGAGAGAAGACGTTCTCCAGGGTTTGATAATAGGGGGAATATGCTACTAGTGTGAAGATATTTACATGGGAAACTGATTGAAGAATGCGCCCCTAGTCATGTGGAGAATGCAAAAGTTCGAGTTCCTCCTGGGAACATTATAGGTGATGATTCCCAAAATGAGACTCTCACCATCCAGTGGAATAAGTCTCGTATGGGTTGGTCACGCCATGCTAATGTGATGTTTATAATGCTATAAGACGCCGATCGGAAATACACGACTGCTCACTGGGGACGATAATGATGGGTGAAAGTGGTATACAGTGTGTGTCAATTTGATATGATGCAAATGTGTGTTATTTTCCGAGATTAATAAGAATCGATCTGAAACTATATCGCATAAACAATGTAAACATTGCTATGAACATGTGATGTGATAAAAGTAACCTTTCGAGACTATGATAGCGACAAGTTGTTCACTATCATTAATCCCGGAATAGAAAACACACACATTCTTTCACATTTGCATATTTATCTTTACGTTCTCACTCTGATGTCAACTATGGAAAATCGACACCCAAAGAGAAGGGGCCAATACCAATCCTATCCCAAATCCACCCGAGCACAAGTCGTCCAAGCAGCCCGGGATGGCAACGCTTGGCGGGAAGTCGCCTGCGCGCTGGGGGTGAAGATAGGCACCGCTCGCACTTGGGTGAAGTCGGGCAGGACGAATTCCTTGCCGAAGGGCGGCAGAGTTGCCGAGCGAAAGCGGAAAATTTCTGAGTACGGAGACTTCATTTTTGAAGTGTTAAGAAGATCCCCCACTACTCGGTTCACGGAGATAGGAAGGCTGTTACGGCAGCGGTTCAATTTCGAGATAAGCCCGACTAGTATTTCGAGATATGTGAGGGAGGATGCGAAATTCCAGGAGGTGGGACAATCGTAACTTGGCAATATGAGTTCAATGTGGAATTTTGTCTCGGCGTACTTGCAGAAGTTGCCCATGAGTGAGCGTAGAAACTTGGAACGAATTGGACCATTGTGCAGTGTCGGTATCGCATACTCAACACTCAGAGCTTATCCATATAAAACTTGGAAGCATAGCAAACTTCTTTCTGGTTACTACAGTTCAAATCTCACGACCCGATTATAAGACTCTCATTGAAGGCAATATACTACATGCAGAGCATATGCTGTATATAGAGCATATAGCAGAGTATAT